>NC_056726.1:562929282-563134282 GCF_019279795.1 Protopterus annectens | reverse complement strand
ACACAACACGTCCGGGACAGCACAACAGCAGACATGTACCTATCTGGTCCCGCTCCCAGGGGGGACATGCTCCATCCTCAGTTGTGGTACCACCAGAAGGTGGAGCAGAGCCAACAGAGGTTGATGTCTAGGCTGGGCCCCAGATGTGCTAGTGCCTGGTGCCATGGTCAGCTGAAGTGGGACAGGAGGTTCTGCCTGGACCTCCCAACCCATTCAGCCTATGGTGTTGCAGTTTAAACCCACATATGTCTTAGTGATAGACAACAGCATACAGGATTACCTACAACAGTATGCATAGATAACACCATCAACCCAACACAACAGCATACAGGATTGCCTACAACAGTATGCATAGATATCACCATCAACCCAACACAACAGATGGTATACATTTGCAGAGGGAGCACAACACATGCATATATACTGCATGCCACCTGTACAATGTGTAGTAGACGTGTGACTGCAGCTTTGAACAGTTGCCCATTATTGACTTGTCACTGGGAACCCCATACAGTGTCTGTCATATCACTGTCTCATGTGACACATGTCCAGTCAGGGATGTGATGGCAGTAACACATTCCTATCATCATGTACTGTCTGCAATCCTCACACCATGCTTCTGCTGTGCACAGATGTGTGTTCAGTGTGTAACAAAGGAAACAAATGGTTGCACACACTGACCAGTTCACAGATGGCCCTACAGATGGGGATCTCTCATGAACAGAGTACTGTCATGTCTGTATTATAACACACAGAATAGCCATTACCACACACATGTTAAACAGGCAGTAGTCTCAATGCAGCATAGCTACATTTACATGCTGTAGTCATGTGTGGCACATCACCCTCCTGTCTTTAGGCTATTTTCCACTGTAGAAAATGATTGAGGTACATCCAGATATCATCTGTGATGCTGTGTCAGAACACCACATCCAGGTACCACTCACAGCGACTGTCATGGCCAAATAACAACATGTTTTCCCTAGATAGTGTACTGTGTTTATCATGCAGATGGCTATGGGAACACCATCATAGCTGTATCACATGCAATCAGCTAGAGGAGGACTGCAATAGGTGCAGAGGCCATCACCTGACCATGTCCATCACTTACAATACACATGCTGCTGCTGTGCAGGTGTACTCCTTCACATCCACTAGAGTGTGTGTGGGTGGGACAGACAAAGTACACCAGGGAACGGCTTGAGACATAACCCTAAGCATCATCTGCCACATGCTGAAGAGTACAGGGGTCAAACCCCTGACTGACTACTCATTACTATTACATGTGCATGACGTTACTACATGTGCCACAAAGGTGACTTGTTGCTGTGCTGTAAGAACATATATGTGTGTAGGTGAGTGACATCTGCAACATAGGTATAGTAGACATACATTAGGTGTGGCACACATGGCTGTCCATGTGAATGGATGCCATTGTCACCACAACCACACTCTCTAATAGACACACATTGACACCTTTTCCAGGGCCACAAATACACAACCTAACTACTTAGTTTGCCACACTGCAGTAATGCACAGGACTACATGCACCACAGGGGATATCTGGAGGTTCTGTGGGCTAGGGCATGTGAAAGTGCTTGACATCTGTTGGTATGCCAATGAGGGTTATACTGGGAGTGACTCTGGTTGGGAGCATCACAACCCACATGCAGACACAGGGTGCCAGTACTGGCATGTAGGTATGCATTGCTTCATGGGAGTGTAGTGGTTGGCTGTGCAAGATGGCTGTACAAGGCTGGGTGAGGGGTAATCCTTGGCATAGCATCACCCGACAATGGTGTGCAATGCAGGGGTGTAGTGTCTGCAATGTCCCACACAGATGTGTACTGCATTATCTGGCCTGACATCCTGGTTGGTTACCAATGTGTATGGCCATAGCTTTGCAATGCATTCCATGCCTGTGTTTGATAGTCCTTCACATGGACATTGCCTGGGATGTGCATGTCCCACAATACTGTACAGTGACATGTACAGGTGTACCTGGTTTGGCAGACATGTTGCGTACACAGCCTGTTATCCCCCGATATGCCAATACTGGCCCGGTGTGACGAAACCTGCTTATAGTGAGCAGGTCAACCCTGCACCTGCATTGACAGTATGATACAGGTATTCTGTGGTGTCAGTGGCATGGGTCCATACAGGGCACATGTGTACAGCATTGTCTGGCCTCTGTGGATCACATTTCACACACACACACACACACACACACACACACACACACACACACACACACACACACACACACACACACGCACATGGCAGGTCTGGGATTAGAACACTGACCTAACTACATTATTACACTGCAGCATTACACAGTTACAGAACGTGCTACCGAGATTAATGGGACACAGCACTCCCAGAGGTGTATTTGTAGATGGGTGACATCATCAGCCTTGCCAAAGGTGGGTATAAAAAATGTATGGAGTGTGAGCAGTCTAAAAAGTATTACTCAGTCCTCAGGCAGATGGGGACAAACACCCCCACACACACACACACACGGCAAGTCTGGGATTAGAACACCGACCTAACTACATTATTACACTACAGCATTATGCAGTTACAGAATGCGCTACTGAGATTACTGGGACACAGCACTCCCAGAGGTATATTAATAGACGGGTGACATCATCAGCCTTGCCAAAGGTGTGTATAAGAAATATAAGGAGTGTGAGCAGTCTCAAAAGCATTACTCAGTCCTCAGGGAAAAACACACACATACACACACACACACACACACACACACACACACACACACACACACACACACACACACACACACAGCAAGTCTGGGATTTGAACACCGACCTAACTACTTTATTACACTACAGAATTACACAGTTACAGAACGCGCTACAGAGATTATTGGGACGCAGCACTCCAAGAGGTGTATTTGTAGGTGGGTGACATCATCAGCCCTGCCAAAGGTGGGTATACGAATTGTATGGAGTGTGAGCAGTCTAAAAGCATTTTTCAGTCCTCTGGCAAACAGGGACAAACACACACACACACACACACACACACACACACACACACACACACACACACACACACATGCCAGTGGTGGGAACAGAATACCTGCCTATTTACAGATCACTATTACAATACTACATAGTTACGAGTTGCGCCACACAGACTACACATTTCAAGGCTGTCATTATGACCTTCTAGGAATGTGGACATCAACAGGGATGCTGGTAGTTAAGATGTACATACCTGTGAACCTGTGTGTTTAAAGTAGGAATTCATCCTGACCTAGAGTATGCCCATCTGTGAAATGGACGACTACTATCACTATACAGGGTTACAATGGCCATGCCCATACACAAAGGCACATAGCCGACACAAGGTGTCACTGGGCATGCTCACACAGTAGCACAGGGCTGTTCAGAATGCACTATGTATCCATCTACACAAGGTTATACTGGGCATGCTCATACACTTAGTAGCACAGGGCTGTCTGGGATGCACTCTGATTCTAAACACAGAAGGCCACAGTGGCCATGCTATTACAGGTAGACGTAAAGAACACATTGTAATGGGCTCTGGTGTTAGTAGTTGTCATTGTTAGCAGGAACGCTGCTCTACATATATCTGACACTGGTCTTTTACACAACGTCTGCTGCTGTCCATCACCTTAGATGTACCATCCTATACCAAGCACAATATCACCACTTGCAGTGATGTCTTGCTAGGAGTGGAAACTGCTTGACCAACACAATGAGCCTTGCTAGAGGTGGCAACTGCTTGAACAACACATTGAGCCAATGTCCTGCTGTAGGTATGAGGTTGTCCAGTGTTTGTCATTCTGGGATGACATGACTGACAGTAGACAGGCCTTTGACACATATCACATGCATCCATGATTCAAGGGAGTGGGGTTAATACCCAAGTCGCATCAGCCCATACAGTGCCATTCCAAGGCAAATGTTCTAAACACAGGATAACACCCTGACACCTACAGGACAACTGCATTGTATGCTTATGTTAACAAGTGCTAGATGTGTAGTACCCATAATCACAGCTGCTCACTGTAGATCCAACAATGGGGAGTACTGACATCTGTGCAGTGAGGAACACCTGGCTGATGGCTCTGTAGTGCACAACAGCACTACCACCATATACCTCAGAACCAGACATGTTGGCCATAACACAGGTACGGACTGCTCCACATGGTGGGGTCCCCACATACATAGAAGCCACTCACATGCACAGACCGGTACCCCCACGAAAGGCATCACAGATGAGTCATGTGCAGGACACAGTGTCACATATTGCATTCTAGGATGTATACCTCAGACACCACCATGCCCTTGGACTCCAACATGCATCTATACATGTTGTAGGACATATAAGAGTACACCACCATGTGACCCTTGACCAGTGGACTGTACCAAGCTTTATATCAACTGTAGAGATTACCCATGTACTGACACAGTTGCATCATGTGTTATGCAATGTAATGATACCACTGTCTGTAACCAGGTCAGCTATACACATACCAGGGGCCCTCAGTTATTTACAGCATTAGCAGATGACTGTTGCTGTACACCAGTACACACCCTCGTGTATGGATATGACATACATGTACCTGCCCTGGATATGTGCATGCCACACACACACACACACACACACACACACACACACACACACACACACACACAACATACATGTAAATAGCATAGCTGTTGTTGTCCTTTGTGCAAACAGGTGGCTACAGCCATTACACACATGCACATGGAATGTAGGCCCATGGCTGCTGAATGCTAACAGTACATAATGTGTGATATCAATGTTGACAGAGGCAACATTCCCTCTGTACTGGTCACCCATTACAGCTATCATATCATACAACAGTCCATGTGTCATGTATGTCATTACACATGTCCACCAATTGCAATGCCTACAAACATGCCAAAATGACAGGATTGTACGACCTACACACATGTATATGTACTGGTGTGCATTCAAATAACATGCATGTGCAGTGGCTGATGTATGCAGGTGATGTGTATCCTAGTACATCATGCAGTTGCAATGCAGCCTCAACATTGCCAACTGTATATGGTGATATGCTGAATGTACGGACAGATGTACCTCAGGTATGGACAGATGTGTGGAAATAACTAAGTGGTGAGGCATATTTGCAGATGGATGTTTGCTAAGGACCGCTCACAGGTGTGTCACAAGCGATCCTACAATAACCTGTGTAACCGGTAAGCAATGGTTTCGTTAATTGAAGGACATCACACACAACTTAGACAGCGGCCAGGGTGATGTGTGCATATATCAGCACTGTTGCCAAAGGAAGCTTCAGTACACTTTGTAATGCATGCACTACTGCTGTAAGTCTGTCATACATATCATGAGCTAGGCAGGTCTTTGATTCACAGTACTGGCATGTGTGTTTGTGTGTGTGTCCATATATGTCACGTATGGTGGGGAATACATCTCAATTGTTACTCACTCTCCTGTACACTAGTGTACACATCTGCACAGACTGCAATGTAGAAAACAGGACATAGCCAGGGGCGTGTATCTCACACATGTCAGGTATCTGTATGTGCGTGACATAGGTGTAGTCAATATTGAATGCCACAGTGTGTGTATGTGTGTGTGTGTGTGTGTGTGTGTGCGTGTGTGCGTGTGTGCGTGTGTGTGTGTGTGTGTTTGTGTGTATGTATGGCTGTCTGGTCCCTGGAAAGAGGATGTGTGTTACCATACTGAACTGATAGGACCCCTCCCCCCATCCAGGCGATGCAATCTACTATCTGTGTTGATGTCTCCGATCATAGGCCATACTGACTACCTGTACATCTGTATTCTCTGTGGCACATCATGCAGGTGCACAGTATTGTAATGATGATTTGCACATAGGCAGGGGTCTTCACCTCAACAGTAGCAACTGTGTGTGAGTGTATGTTACTGTGTCAGTGAGTCCGTGAGTGTGTGGGTGTGTTACTGTGTCACTGAATGCATGTGTGTCAATACCCGAGTGTGTGGGTGCAGTTGTGTGTTGGCATCCTGTCATGGGAATGTGTATTACTGCCTCCCAATGAGGCATCACACTTCCCACTGGCCTCTACCCTTGTAATCAGCTAGACCACTCTCTTACCTCACCACTCCATGTAACTGTACCTGTGATGTCACCCAGTATGGATGTCACGTCTGTAGCCACAGTAGCTTAATACACAGCTATCATGCTCTTGGATCAGTAGACGTGTTTGGAACGTGGGACATTCTCACTGTTATGTGGCAGCTACACGGTGCATGCTGGTATATTCATACATACCTGTGAGTAGTCCACATTGACATATGGGACACTAATTGCAAACACTGACATCCACCGGCACGTGCAATTAGACCTGAAGGAGGACAGCAGAACATCATGACCAACATGCAGTTACTGTTGTTACACAAGATACAGACTGTTAACAGTACGAAATGCATTGTACACCTGTAGTACATGGTATGTCTGCTGCCTATCAACAGTACTCAACAACTGTAAACTACACTTATCTTCCTAGTCTGTTCACCCTGTGCATCAGACAATATGAGCATGTCCCTGCACTGATGGTGTGGATGTCAGGGATGCGGCACAGGCATCATCATATGCACATGGTGATAATGTTTGCCAGAGGCCTAGGCTGTACCATTGGATGACATCATGTGTGTGGGTTAGGGCCTTTGATCTAATTGGGCATGTGTGGATGCTATGCATGTGTGTGTTGCAGTGCCCTACATATGTTTCCAGTGTGTGCGTGTATGTATGCACACAGTTCTGGCATGTGTCTGGCCTACACAGGGGTATTATTGTCAGCTGCAGACTGTACAGGCCAGGTTTTACAGTTCACGGTGTCCGGCCACAGACATGTGACCTGTGCCTGCCAGGGGTTGCACGGGCACTACCAGGCAGAGGTGCAGATTGGGTACTGTCTGATGTCACTTCTCCACTGGAACCGTGTCCCTGCTGGGACTGTCCTGGGCCACATGCACATGGTATGCTGTGTTGTGGTGTGGACAGCACAGCACCAGATGCACTGCTGCTGCTACCGCCACTATGGGAGCAGACATGTGATGTAGCTCGTACACGTAGACCTGAAACAGGTGATGTAGCAGGCCTACATCTATGTGCCCAATGCCTCACTCCTACCAGATGTTCCAACACAGACAGATCACACTCGTGGATTGTCATGCCACTGTCAAGGACTCCAACCATGTCACCCAACCGTCTAAACAAAGCTTCAGCAATTCACTGTTGAGCATTTACCATTGCCTGGATGTTGTTGTTTAAAGAACGGACAGCAGTCCTCTGAAGTCTCTAATCTTCTCTGTTGTGCCATTCAGCACGTGCCTTTGCCTCCATTACATCCTGAAACATGCATCTGGTGACACCAGCTGCTGTGCTCTGTCTTGCAGGACCATGTTGGCCAGAGGTCCTACCATGAGCAGCACTGGCCACGTGCCTGTGTGGGGCACCACCAGTCAGATGGCTGACACCATGGTGAGCAGGCACACCTTCCATAGCCCCCAAACTTTCCTGTTCCAAGCTACCACATGCCAACTGTCCTTCCTCTATAGCCACCGGTGATGGGGTATGTGCAGGCATAGGATCTGTGTGCGGGGATGAGAGGGATATAGCTGGAATGGCAACCAATGGCACAGTTTCAGCCCCTGACAACCCTTCCTGTGCCTCAATCATACATTCATAATCTCTGCTAGAGTCTGTGGGGACACTAACATCAGATGGACCGCAGGAGGGCAACACACCTACATTACCTGTGATGGCAGACAAGAACTGTATATTACAATCTATACAACAGACACTCACACACAGACAGACAGATACACACGCATGTGATATGACAGAAGGCATGCAACATGCATGTGATACGGCAGACGGCATGCAGCGCAGACAATAATAGTGGTAGTTAGCCTACATCCCTGGGTTGCACACAACAGCATGCATGTGTCACAGCAGACGGCATGCAAATTACACAATCATAGTAGTAGTTAGCATACATCACTGTGTTACACCATGTAGACCAGCACAGGTTAACAGTACACCTGCCTGATGTGTGGCATATGACCTTGACAATCACATGTAGTATGACGTGATCTGCTGATGTGTGCAATGACATATATACATGTTTAACACAATGGTGTCCTGTCAAATATGCAGTGGGGTAATGGTGTCCCAATGCAGAGTTGTGTGTCCGCCTTACAGATATACTGCACATTTAGCCAATGTGCATGGCCATTGCAGGGAATCATGAGGCGTCTCTATTGCTATACATTGTGAGTTACAGACACAGTTCATAGCCATGACTGTGTTCAGATACAATACATATATACTGTGGAATGTGACCCACGTCACTGAGGTGTATACACACTAAACCATGGTGTGGAATGTGTGACACAGGTCACTGAAGGGTATACAGATGACACCCCTGCACATCTGCAACCATATTGTTGCTGCCTGGCAACTATGGCCAGACATGGCGAACACATTGGTACACCATGTCCCACATGACATCTATGTACCCCACACACACACACACACACACACACACACACACACACACACACACACACACACACACACACGAAGACCAAGTATGACATTGATGCCCAACACCAGCAAGGGGATTGTACTGTATCTGTGGGCTGATGTGGATACTGTACAGGTGGCTGCTGTCATGTTGTGACACCCTCAAGATGTTCAACACATCTTATTGTGGTGGATTGATGTCACGCCTACACAAGATGTGCACAGGCCTGTAGGATGTCTAGTGTTCCACATCTACAATATAACCATTAAACAAAGGCCATAGTTGGGCCATGTGTAGCCATTGTACGACAGGGTGTACACACAAGCACATCACGTCTACTGTGTGTGTTGCTTCATGTCTCTGGCCATCGTCCATGGCCATGTGTGTACATTTGTTAGCCAAATTATTGTGACGGGCATCTATTTCACATGTCTGTGTTGTCCCATATGACATACACCCATAGATGTCATATGCTCCACTGACGACAGGGTTATGCAGACAAAGGGTGGTATGTTGGATATGTTTTCAGGTTAGTCAGGCCACTAGATGTCATGGACATGTCAAGATAGCACATCACATTGTGTGACATTCTTAGCAGGGCTATGATCCACACCAGTGAATCCTGTGGGCTGGCCATACTCCAGCCCACTGTGTAGTACTGTTTGTATTCCCCACATGTGTAGTTCTGATCTGTAGTACATGTTCTTACAGTGAACAGCACCTCCACCATTGTATGCACAGCTGTCCATACATCTGGCTATGGCAGTTTGTGAGGATTCATGTCGGTGAGGTGATTCACATAGTTTGCAAGTGTTGCACATGGGTAGGCATTGTGATGCATTGCAGGTCTGACCTGTATATTGTGACAGGACCATACATTATATGTACATGTTGTAAATGGCCACATGGCAGATAGATCTGTGCATTACGATGCCTGATAAATAATAACAGTCTCACCTGCAACAGGCTGCTGTCAAAGTGGAATGTCAGAGGTACCTAAATAGGAGTAATACAGCACTATAGCATTATCCATGCCTGTATGATGGCTACAGGGTGCAATGTGATGTTAACACATACACCAGTATATTAGACTATACTATGCTGTATGCACATGTGTGCATACACAGAGTAGCATACTATAGTATGCGGCATGTGTGTATACATGCCTTGCATATGATGTTACATTACATATTGTACAGTGACACATGCAACTATATGGAATATATTTGTTATAGGTGCAGTACTGACTTACCAGGCAACTCCAGGCTCAGTGGTTGAGAGACACCCACCTTCACAATATTGGCTAAGGCTTGTGGATGTGGTTCTGCATGTGTCCCCAGGTTGGCCAGTAGCTCCTCGGTACGTGTGAGTGGGGGCTGGGTTGGTGGTCCACCACCTGTTGCACCTTGTTCCCTGGCGATTGCATTCACACGCTGTTTTGCCCATCTAATGAGGTCTGTACAGTGTCTGCGCACCTGCTGGTATGTGCAGTTGTGGCCACCCACATCATTAACCCTCCTGCAAAGTTCCATCCACAGGGCATCCCGCTGCTGTGCATCCTGTGGCACATGGCTGAACAGGATATCACAATTGTCATGTAGGTGTGGGATGAGGGCTTCATCCCCCAAGTGGGTATAAGGGGGGGTAGCCTTGCACGTGGCATACCTGGAAGACATAATGATGGAGACAGGTCACAGTAACTCACAGAGACATACAGAGCTACAGCTGAACATACATGTGTATTGCATTTATTATGATTAAATAGTTGTATTTGCAAATCGACATGACATTGACATGCTTGTGTCACACACATGTAACACTCAATAGTGAGTGGATATTATCACCATATATGTGTGTGTGTCACCTGATTGCATTGCTCATACTCCATGTGGATGCTGTTTTGATGTGGGCATGTCTGTTTGTCTGTACTGGTGTTCTTACCTATCAGCACATGGCTGGATATGTCCACATTAATGCAGTCGATCTTGATGCAGTGTATATGTCACATATAAAGACTTACACTGCCTTAACAGACATGACCTGTGACCCTGCATACTTGTTCATGTAAGGTTTTACATGTATGTGTTTTGCCATATACATCTACACGGCACTGTACAGCAATTCAACATCCTGCCATGTATCTGTGTTGCACATGTGATACACATGGGACACTGGCTAGCCAGATAGTATTTGCAGGGATGGATATCAACTATAGCATGTACAGTCAAAGTCAACTAGTAGGCTATATGCCATGGGCCATGTATGAATCTAGGATGAAAGGTTACCTGGCTGTAGCTGACAGGCGGGTCTCTGGGGCCAGGTGGAGCAGTGCCACATTACTGATCCACAGGGTTAATGATACATTTACCATGCAGTCATCATACCATGTCTGAGAGGGGAGTGAGGTGCAGCTTTGACAGACAGGAATGCATAGTATGGCAGGACTATGTAAAGTGTATGGGACAAGGATCTGACCAGCATGCGGAAGGTGGATGTCCATGAAGTATGTGTTTGAGATCAGGGTGTGTACGTGTATCATGTCCAACATCACTGGGTTGGACATGGATTTATTCAGGGTATGCATCATGCTACATAGTGGAGATGGGGAATGGGAAGGCTGGTGTAGGCCATCTGCACATGGCCAATACCCCTTAAAGGAAATATGTGATCTGATATGGGTCACTTGAGTGTTGTGTATGGATGGACAATAATCTCTATATTCATGGATGGCACCCTGTCATTATTAGGGTTGCCACATATGACTACCTGACAGGTGTGGTGATGTAGCTATCACAGGAAAGACAACTGCCCAGCTGCATCCCTTACACACAGTGTCCATTATGTTGACCACTGCCTAGGTGGTAGTTCATGGGTACAGGGTTATTAACATAGGGGTGACAATGCAATATGTAGCTGTCAGATTGTGGCCATATGTCACACACACCTCACCCACAAAGCCCCTTCTGCATGTTGTGCACAACACTCTTGAGTCAGCTATTGCTCCTAGGTCATAGTCATTCGCATACTTCAATAGGCAGATGCCTTCTGTTTGTCTGTGTGGTATGGACTACAATGAGGGGGAATACAACTAATTAACCCTGTCTTACTGTAGCTGGCACTGGTGTGATGAGCATGTATTATTCAGACACCTTCTGTAATGTTGGTTCTGCCAGCAGTCCCGTTGCAAAACACTGCTGTGACATAGGAATGTACATCTAGTATACCAAGTGTAGGTGGAACACAGTATGGGTGATGATGTCCTATGACCTGGCAAGGTTATGCAGTGTGAAATTAACCTTACTGTCATCTACATCTATACTGCTGACATCAAATAATTTGATCAAGGTTCATGGCCTTTCAGACCAGACTCAGCAGGGTAGTAGTGCAGTACTTCCCATTATCAGTGGTGTCTCCCCCTTTGTGGGTTGTGACACCTGTTGGTGTGCACCATTCAGTGTGTACGTGGAGAGCAACTTGTTTTGCCATATGTGTATGATTCAACCTGTGATGTGGAAAGGTTCCATGCAGCCTGAGTGCAGCTTGTACCTGCAGAGTTGTGGGTACAGGGGCTCTGTGGTGTATATGGATATATGATTGTGTACCTGTTGGGGGGCAGTGTGTTTATGTTATCCAAGACCCTATCTGGATTGCTTATTCATGCTCAGCACTTGTTCAGAACTTGTAAGCACTATGTAAGCTATTAATTACTATAGCACTCAATCTTCCTCATTACCTAGAAGTAAACAGGTTTTGTACATACTTTTCTCACTTGCTTAGAGTAAAATACCTCTTGTACTCACTTTCCTCACTTATCTAAGGGAAATTAGTTTTATATTCAGGCATGTCCAAGGGTCAGCTGCCAGTGTTTTCTCCTGTCTATCTGATGAATCTGGACATCTTGAGGCAATGTAGACATTGCCTCATGTACACAGTCAACCCACTCTGCCTACCACCCAACACTACAACCTGTGAGAGATGCACCTATCTAGCCAAACTGGTGGTAAAGCTCTCTCCAACCAAGCCTGACCCTGACAGTCATGTGGAGAAGGTAAACATTCGCACCCCACCACACTCATCACATAGTCTCACTGAATCTACCCCACCATTAACTGAGAAAACTACTCGTGTACCAACTCATTAGCTCAACGTTTTCTGGAATTCATAAACACCAATGCCCTGGATCAACATATCCACACACTCACCAGGGGCAACAATATCATAGACCTAGGCATTACCAACATGAGTGACCGGTGTTCCACACTTGAAGTCAACTCCTCGTTGGTCCAATCCGACCATGAGCTGAACACTGTTGATATCCATATCCCGCCCCCACCCCCCATTAAGGGAATCACAGTATAATATGTCTACAAAGCCAACTTCATGCTTCTTAAGACAGACGTGGTGAACGTCATGACACCCATTCAGATGGACAATACTGTTACAACTGCTGAATCCTACACAAATCCACTCTATAAGCACTTACACGAGTGCATGGATCGTACTATCCCAAACAGAACCAAGACCCTATACTCCTAATTAAGGAAGCCAATCTGGTGGCCCCCTGCCATAAACAAACTGTACAACAGGAGGAAGACACTGTTGCAAAAGAGACTACAATCCCATGCGTGGAGGAGCTCCCTGGTCAGCCTCAGTAAGAAGGTGAGATCCCTTATAAGATCCTCCAAAGCTAGCTACGAAAACAAAACTGCCACTAATTCCAACAACAACCACAAAGCATTCTATAGCTATGTCAAATATCTTGATGTCACCACCCAGATCTGTTCTGAGTTACAGCACAAAGGCACGAACATTACAGAACCAACTGATATTGCCAACATCCTGGCAGATAGGTTCAGTGCTACCTTTCCCCCCTCTCACCCCCTGAAGGGCCCATATCTATACAGGAAGAGTGCAAAGTCCCTGTACTCACAACTACGCAGGTAAAAGCTGCACAATCTAAAGCCAATATCACAGCATCCATGGGACCGGACAACATCCCAGGCTGCATTTTATACAAACTTCAGAATGCACTGGCTTCCCACCTACGCACCATGTTCAATAATAGCCTCACATCAGGCTTTGTGCCCCCTGAATGGCACACAGCAACAGTTATCCCACTCCACAAAGGTGGTGCCACAATGGACCATGGGACCTATTGCCCTATAGGCCTGACTAGCCTGGTCTGCAAGGCTATGGAGCACATCATCATGGATCTCAGTCACAGAGACATTGGGTACATCCAAACCTTTGACCCTCCCAGTTTGGCTTTGTTAAGGGCAGACCATGCCTCCTAAACCTGGTGGACTTTTTAGAGACAGTTACCAAGGCATTAGATGAGGGTAAGGAGGTCCACACAGCCTACCTAGATCTTTCAAAGGCTTTCAACACCATTCCTCATTCTGGTATTATTGACATACCCATCCTCCTGAACATTAACCTCTACATCTTGTGATGGTTTGCAAAGTGGCTCACAGACAGAACCCACACAGTGGGAGTTACATACCCTAGGTCCGACTGTATACCAGTTACAAGTGGCGTCCACCAGGACTTAGTCCTGGGACCCCTCATGTTCGGTATATAATTCTCTGACGTACAGGCAAGCACAGGAGGGCTTTGGCTGAAAAGGTTTTCAGACGACTGCAAACTAGGGGACATAATTGTTTCCCCAGCTGTTACAGACACCATCCGGATGGGCTGCACTGAGACGGATACCTGGTGTCTATATCATGGCCTCAAGTTGAATACCAAAAAGTGCATAGTCATCCCCTTTGGATATAACTGATTACCCATGGACTACCACATAGGTGCTAGTCACCTACATACAGAAAAGGTAATAAGGGATCTGGGAACCCCAGTGGATAGCAATCTCTCCTTCGATACCCATAATGACAAGGTGGTTAGAATATCCTTCTATGTGGCCCCCCTAATCTCTAATGGGTTCGCATCCAGAAAAAAGGAGGCCATTGTGCCTCCCTACTCATGACTTATTAGACCTATTAAAGGATACAACACCCCATTTGGGATATACCTTACAAGACAACTGCAACAGCTTGGAAGACCACAACAGTACTACACCAAGAGGATTACTGACCTCAAACAGATGACCTATGCAGCTCAACCTAAGAAACTCCAGCTGTACTGAGTTGCATACCGCATACTCACAGGTGATCTCTGCTTGACATACAAGGCCCATGTCCAACCCAGTATTGCTGGATATGCTCCACCTAAACAGAGGCCCCTGAGAGCCACATGCACTAGGGATATACACCTAACCACAACAATGACTAGGACGTGCTGGATGGATAGATTCCAGACCCAGAGACTCCCCATGCTTTGGAACATGATTCTAATGTACATCAGGCAGGGCCCCTCACTAGCACTCTTCAAGGGAAACCTTGACATGTGGATGGGAGACAGACATGTACCCCGGGGATCACTGCAGTGGCTCTGCTGGACAGAGGCATAGGGAACTAATGGCTCTGCCATTCAGAGGTATAGGGAACTAACCTATGGGGGTGTCGAAAGCCAACACACTCTAGCTAGGCTTATAAATACCCTTGGTAAGACAGCCTAGTACCTACCTTTGCACTTATTACATGTCTTATGTGCATGGATAGTTAACCAGATCTTCCATTTTACTTTGCTATCATGCTGATAAACTGTCAGGTGACTACAAGTCATATGTATCCTGTTATTGTGTATTGTAAATGCCAATAGACATAACTAACATTTGCCTAACATAACAGTAATGCTATGTAACTTGTAATACATATCTGCCTACAATACTGTACATTACACAGTTAATGGCACAATATCCCACAATGCAAATCATAATTGCACAGTGAGCCAACCTTTGACATGTTATTCTCAGTAATACACCCATACATATGGCTACTGTTACAGTATATCAGCATATACTATCCCCTGTTATAGCACATATGTGTTGGACCAGCCCTGCCACTGACAGTGGCTGGTGAGGAATATTTGTATTCAAAACCCTTATATAGCATCCCTTGTGGTGTATGCGGTGTTTGCCTTGTGACCTACAGCAGTACACACATAAATACTACAAGCATTACTATGCTCAACAATACATCACTACAAGATAACTGTTTCCACTATATGGATTGCGTGCACTTTTAAATATTACAGAACAGGTACTAAATACACAGACATACTGACTGTTCTACATACCTTATCAGTAACCCGAGGTGTCATTGACTGTTGATTCAGTCCTTTTCAGTTTGTGTTTCAATCTTCTTTGTAACGTTCTGCTGGTATATACGGATGGTTTGAATGTGTGATAAGCCATCCTTTTCTAGTTAAATATCAGTAACGTGCTATCCTGACCATCAAGTGGTGTTCCAAAGTAGTTAATTAGATGCACATCAGCTGTGCAGCTACTCCATTAGCTGATACCATGGCAACAGTGGTGTATAACTGAGTACTCCACTTGGGCATTGTCCATTTGCCTTACTTTTGAGGAAGACAGCCTGGATGTGTTGTTTGTGATGTATTTCAACAGCTATATGGAGACAGACAGAGCTATATTAGCTTCATGACTCCAGTGGATTGTGTGTAATGGCTAGACGATGTTGTTCTACATGTGAGTACAGCTGTTATATTTCAGAACATTGCTACTTATGCAAGGTTTGTTTGTACCTGATACTTCTGCAGATGTTTCAGTCTGGCAAGGATGTTTGGGCAGCTCAAGGCTGTATGGCTATGCATGAACTGTTATGTGGTTTACAGTGTGCTCACCAGACATCCTTGATTTGGTGTACATGTGTATCATACTGTGCTGTTACTCAGTAAGTGGTAACACTTCCCGGTGTACACACAACTCTCTAAAACGGGATTAGTGCAAACAAACCTTGTAACATCAGCAGCTGTTCCATTATATAACAGCAACTATTTCACATAGGGCCATGTTAGTGTGTCTCTGACAAGGTATGTTAAGGCTTCTGCAGATGTCGTACAGTGAGTGAATGATTTGTGATGTTATTACAGTTTGTATTGTAATTTGTTTGGGTGTGGGGGTGATGTTGGTGGGTGTGCATAGCAGATGCAGGTGTGTAGGAACCGCTTTTATACATAATCAATATGCGCGTGAGGGTTCCTTCCTTATTTGAACACCTATCCTTTAGTGGACTAATACTATGGTAATTGCAGGCTGATTCATTAAGGCACTGTTAAGTGGTTCCTGTATAGCATGCAGGTGATGTTAGTCCTTGAATCCTTTCGGCAATACATTGGAATGTAATAAAGTATTGCTACATGAAAGCTGTGTATTTCTGTCATAGGTATTTGCAGTCACTGGAGTTGTGTTGGTGACTGACCCTCTTTGGCTAGGGTTGCCACCTTTTCATATGGCCATATTGGGACATTTTTGGGACACACATCAGACTTTACAGGCCGACACAAACCCATGGTCAGTACAAGGGATAGAACTTTCCTTTCTTGCCAAAATATAAGCTTATTCTTGTAGCAGTTTAGTTGCTTATCCTGTTTCTTGTAACATGTAGGTATTTTAGATACAGAAAGAACTATTGTATGCAACTATTACATTACATATGGGACATAATTATGTCCTACAATCTCAGGACGTTTGCCACGTTTAATATATTTGGTCAGGACACAACCGCCCAAAGAGGGACTGTCCCTCGCAAAGTGAGACAGGTGGTAACCCTATCATTGGCGCATGTCCATAGCACATATTTGTAATAGTGTATAGGCATATACTCTCCATATCCTTTGTTCATAAATGTTGGTCGTGGCGGAATGTGTGATTGCTATGGTCCATGTTATACTCATATATGAACACTTCAACCACAGTATACGGGATACCTACAGAATCCCGAAACCACACAATTCTGACGCCCACAGTACCGGGCCCAGACTCCCATACCCCACATTACCGACAGCGACAGTAACTTGTAAAAGTAACATGTACACGGAACACACACATGCACACACAGACACACTGCTACCCACCACATCCAAACAAACCATCCTACACTACATATGAGCAGGTGGGCAAGCCCCCATTCACCCCCATTGTGGGTGTCTGCAACCCCCACACCCCCCCTACTTTAATATTCTACCTCCTAGATCGCGCAAACAGACGCACAAAGCTAACCCACACCCACACATTACAGTCCTCCAGGAACACACACCACACTCAGAACACACACTTACACACACTACAGCCATCAGAAACACACTTACACACAGTAACCTACCTGAACCGCAACACCAGAAGCACTGACTAACTGTCCCTTAACATTGTGACTTTACACCTCATGCATCTGATGTTTCGGTACTGTATTCTTTCGGACTTTAAGCCTTGTGATTACGCGCGTCGGTATGTCAGGCAGTCGGTATGTGGTAGGTATCCAATTTATATGTACCTCCATGGTTATGTAGATGTTGTTAACCTATCTATATATCTACAAATATATGTATATCCCTATATATCGACATATATCTCTCTCTCTCCCTCCCTCTCTCTATATATATATATATATGTTGATGTATATATATATTATATATCTATATATATATATATATATATATATATATATTTATATATATATATATATATATATATATGTATAAAACATTTATTTTTATTTATTTTACATTTGTTGACCGGGCTAGTCTAACTGGATACATGTCCATTTTCAGTAGAGGCCCGGGGAGAAAAGCTCCAGAAAAACATAAAAAAAAAACATTAAAAGATTAATAGAGTATTTACAGAAACGAATATAAACAGTAGTAATTGTTACATAAAAACATTTAAACCCAAAAAAAAAATATAGAAAAAAATTGTTTAAAAAGTTTTTTTTTTTTTTTTAACAGAAGATGAACTACTCTTAGTAAACATAGCATAATGAAAATCGTTTAAGGGTAGTCTACTAAAGAAGGTATAATATACTTGTAAACAGTGCAATTATTTGCAAACCTTAGTATAAAGAAGCATTATAGGAAGGTTGAAGTAGAAGTAGGTTGAAGAAATAGGAGAGCAGTTATATACATAAAAGGGGTAAAAGGGTGAAAGTGGACCCAAGGAAGTAGGAGATAGAAGTGAAAGAGGTAAGCAATTTAGTCAGGGTTTGTGCAGGGGCACAACCAGTGTGATTTTAGGTGAAGTTTGAGTCTTACTTTAAAGAGAGACAGAGATGGTAGTAGAGTTAGATCTGTAGGTAGAAGGTTCCAATGTTTGCCAACAGTGTTTGAGAAAATGCTGTCACCTGACAAGTTATTAGACTTCGTAGTACAAACAAGTAATCTACTTGAAGAGCGTAGTGAAGTTAGATTAGTATAAGGGGTGATAAGGTTAGCAAGAATAGGAGTATTTTCAGGTTGGTAAAAGATTTTGTGAGCAATGATGAGTTGGGAAAATGTTAGCATACAGTTTTCATTGCGTACATGCCGGTTTGTCCTATTTCCACACATTTCTACCTTTTGTGTTTTATCCTGTCAGTATACACAGCTGCCATTGGTACATCTCAGGTAGCTTAGTGGTATGTTATTGCGAAGATTGTGTACATGGTTGCGTGTTCTAATACTGGCAGTGGAATTTTACCTCTCAGAGCAGACACTGGTAGTGCAAAGGTGATTAATGCACATTTCAGCGGCTGTGTGTTCCACATGTTTATTATTCTGTGGAATACTACCTATATATGCAAGCTGTGTTTAAGGTATACTATGTAACATGTAAACATCTGAGAAGATTCCTGTCATGGATACTCCCCATTATTTGGAAATACATCCCTGATTACATTATACAAAACCCCTCACTAACACTCCAGGGAATCCTTTTAGAGTGGGTGGGGAACAGTGGATACACCCCAGGTATCTCGCAATTGTCTCTGCTCCACAGAGGGACAGTTAGTTAATCAATGGGGTGGCGACAGCAGACACTTTTTGCCTATGCTTATGAGTGGCCTTGGCCACTAAGGCATGTACCTACCTATGTATCTATGAACCTATACATACAGTATGGACACATGCTGATAGCTTAATTTACTGTTCAGATATTGACTTACCTTGTGCCAATGGCAGTTGTGTGTACAATAGTTGAGGGCTACCTATGTAGGATGCACACAGTAGACCACCTATTACAGGTGGTCGTGTGTGTGTGCCATCCATGTTTTCTGTGTGTGCAGGTGGAGAAGGGTGTCAGTCCATAAGTGCCTACACTGTCAGAGTGTGTGTGCTATACGTTCCCTCTTTGCCAAGGCATAGGCATACTGGGCACGCCTCTGTCTGCCTACTGGGGCCAGCACAGGGTATTCGTGGTCTGAGTCCCTCTGTGCCTGTGGGTTCCTTGGCTCCGGTGGTGGGCTGTGAGGAGTACTACAAGGCTCCACCAGATATGTCCAAGCAATGAAACTGTGATTTCAGCATCCCAAACATGCACTCTATGATGATTCTGGTTTCTGCGTGTGCCTCATTATGGCATTTTGCATGGCTGTGTGTGCATTTCTGATGGGAGTTATCACCCACGGTTCCAGTGCACAGCTAGCATCCTCCACCAGGTGGCCATATGGGATGTCCCCCCTGGCAAATATCTGATACAGCTGTGAGGCATGCCAGATGTGGGAGTCATGATAGCTTCCAGGGCTGCCAGCACACACATCCATGATAATGCCCTGGGCATTGCACATAACCTGGCAGTTGATGGAGGGGTATCCTTTGTGGTTTATGTAGTGCCTACCCTGCTCACCGGGTGGTGACTTGATGTGTATGTGTATGCAGTCTATTGCACCAAGTACCTCCGGGTAGTCTGTCACACGGTGAAAGAGACGCATATTGCTGGTCAACTCCTCCTGCATTCGGGGGAGGTATATGTGCTCATTGGCATGTGGTAACATGGCATCCAGGAACTGGTGGAGTACTCTGGATGCTGATGCCTGTGAGATCCCCATGATATCCCCAGTTGGCCTTTGAAAGGTACCTGTGGCTAGTATTCTCAAGCTTACACATACCTTCGTGTCCACTGGGATGGGTTCCCCTGTTACTTCTGGCTCTGACGCGTGGCTAGCACAGCTCAACAAGTTGTTGTATGGTGTCCCTGTCCACCATGTAATGCTTTGCTATCTCCAGATCATGTAGCCCCTGGTAGGTTACCCTGGGTCTGAACACTCTTCTCCTCTGGTGCCTGAGATGGTTGTCAGCATCATCCTCTAACTCCACCGTCAGTCTCCAACATATGCTGGTGAATCAAAGCTATGGCAGCCCCTAACATGTACATATTAAAAGTTCCCCATCTGTATACACCAATGGTGCAGAGTGTCTGGGAATACACAAGTGTGTGTGTGTGGGGCTTTCACACCTTATACTATTGTGCAATGGGTGATGCTGGTGTAATTGGGTGTGTTTGTACAATTCTAGCTGCGGGGTATCTTAATTATTGGTTTTACAGCAGGTACTGCTATTGTGGGGCCTTTGGTGTTGACTTATGCTTGGCTGCCATGATTCATCTATTGCCCTTTACTTCACTTTTCAACCCGATTCCCCTCCCATTGTCAGGCATGCATCCAGCTGCCGGCTTTCTTGTTTTGTACTTTCAAAACCCAGGATTGTGTTGGGAAATGTGTTATGTAGCTGATCTATTGCAAGTTTGCTTTGTTCTGCTGTGACAGTTCTCTTTTCTTTGCTGTATGGCACCTCCCCTTTCCTGTTCTGCAGGTAGCTGCTAGCAGCCTTGTTAGCTGTTGTCAATGGCCCACTGTGAGTTCCTAGGTGTTAATTACTCATTTGTACTCCAGTTACCATACTGCAGCATTTCCTTATTGTCTTCCCATATCATTCCTGTTTCAGCTGTGGTGAGCACCGCTCACAGCCATTTACCGGGTTTTGAGCGCGTTTTCATCCACGTTCACATGCACTTTCAGTTACCTTGTGTGCTGTCAGCTAAGCAAAGCTATGGCTACTTCCACACCCCTGTCCTGCAGCTTTGCTTAGCAACAGGCAACCTGGATTAGCAATGATCCAATGTGCTTACAGCTACGGTGGCGCACCCCTTTCTTGATGTCATGTTTACCTCCAGGCCACTGCTCGGTGTTGTACCGCTACGCCGTGTGGTACATCCTTACGCCAGCAGGGCATTTGCGATTCAGTATTACTTGACTCATTTGCATGGCATTGACCAGTAATTCCTAGTTACCATGCAGAACACTGTCACAGACCCTTAGCAACCCTTGTGCCATGGTTGTGGTGTAGCATGTGTGCCATTGACTATTATGGGGAATTCATGAATTGTGTTACACTGCAGTTTTATGACATCTAAATATATTTTTCTTGTGATCCCGTTTGCGCACCGATGCACTGTGGTTTTACTTTGTGTTAGTGTGGCCATGACATTAAATGTTATTTTTTATGTGTTGTGCATGCTTTTTATGCCACTGGCTATATATTTAGCCATTGGCATATATTAACATTATAATACGTAAGTTTGGTCTGCTTTCATGGCTCTGATTTTATATTTGAAAAAATGTAAAACTTTTTTTTGGTTTACATTTCTTCATGCTTATGCTACGCCTGCACCACTTCATGAATCGCTATATACCTTCATTTGCATGCTACACTGCTGCGCATGGGGTAATTGGCATACATGCACCAGGAGCTGCGCAGCTCTGGCGTATGCTGGTAGTGCACGTGGAAACAGCTCGTACCTGAATCGCCCGGTGGCCATATTTGGCGCTAGATCACCGACACTACTCTGGCACCTGACGAAGCTTCATGAATCCCAGGGATTATTTATTTGTGGCATTGTTGAGGTAACCTACCATCAACATCACTGTCTACATGTGTGAGGGATATTGATTTTATATATATATATATATATATATATATATATATATATATATATATATATATATATATATATAGATGTTCATGAAAACACAGTGGTACCATACAAACAAGCATTCTGTATTCTAACAATAAGCCATCCTTCTGTAGGAGCGATAATCACCCTTGCTACTAATGTCTATTCACTTCATTTATTTACGGTGTTTTATAGATAGCAGAGTTGACAAAGTGTGATACGTAGGAATGGGAGAAGCAGTGCCAGGCATCCACAGACTGAATTATATATTACAGACTCTTATGACAGGACATAGGTACAGTAACCTTTGTGGTACTATTCAGATATGCTAACCTGTGCTTGTGCCTGTAATGTTGACTTCATATTCTCCTAATGCTGCCAGGAAAAACATTGTCATTAAGCAATGTGCCCTGTGGTGAACTGCTATCAGCTGTATATGTCACCTGAGTTTTTTCTGCATCCACACTCAGTCTATCACACACACACACACACACACACACACACACACACACACACACACACACACACACACACACAGTGTGAATGGAGTGTCTCACCTGTGGTACATACATTGCTCATTTGCTCATTACAGGCTTATTCTGCAACACCAGCTCCACAGACAATTGACAGACAAGCATACTAATATGTGGAAATATTTGATATAGCAAAACAGTTTTTGTGCAGATATTAAAACTATCTAATCTAATGACACAATTTTACATCATGATGAGCTGACCTGCTATCCTCACTCATTTCACATACAACAAACACTGATGATAATTACTGCCCATTAGCAGTGTGCAGTCAGTGCCATTCATGCTCTTCTTAAATTGCTATGCCTTCTGAATAGAAGTTTGTCAAATAGCATCAGTAACACACACAAAGCTGCAAGATATAATGGTTATACGGTTTGGTGAAATCAGCATTCTGATATGCAGGTATTAATATGATATGCTGTAGTAACATAATGCTTCAAGCTTGATAAGCAGACCATTTGCAATTGTTTGCTCTCATTTATTTTACATGTAACACATGCTGACACAGATCTACGTATTAACACATTTAACGTACCAGCAATCCAAATATTGCAACATTTTGATATGGTAGCTTTCATTCAGTCCTCGGTAATGCACTGTACTCTTGTACAAACATCCTATCCGCAGCACAGTACCAGTATATAAGGAATCATGTGGTCTTGCTTCCTGTACCATTACACATCTGAATTAGTAAATACTCTAACTGGGCAGCACATCACCTCATGTGTCTCCTTCTTTATTTTGTATGGTTTAGCAATTCATATATCAGACGGACTTTGAAGAAAAGAAGTTATTTTGATTGAGATAAAGATTCCGCTGCAACTTCTGGGAAATCTCTCTCTCCTTAAAGCAATTTGTCTGAACTCAGAACGAGTTTGTAGGCAGAATAGCCAAGACCCTGAGAATGTATGATATGCAGCTTCTGAATGTCATAGTAAAAAGGGGAATTAAAGTGAATAATACATTTAAGTTTTAGCATACCTGTTATGAGACCATACCTCTCAAGTGTACCTCATTACGAGGTACGTACCTCATTTGAAGTCTTAAAAAGTTCATGTTCCCCGAAGTTCCTCAAAGTTCCACATTGAAAGAGTCTGTCACACATTCAGTGTTAGGAATTTTTTTAAGTGAAATCCATGGTAAATATAAATTAATCATATTAATTCATTAAAGGATCTTCTTTATAAGTAAAACCAGCACATTTTAACCATCCTATGACCTTCCTAGCTGAAGTTGTTAGTAAGCCATTAGTATGTGTTCCACATTTTGCCCATTTGTTCCACATTATGAAGGCAAGTGTTCCTCATTTTGGAGATGGAAGTTTGAGAGCTATGTATGAGACAGAAGTGTCAGAGCAATTGAATGGCAAGAAGACATTTACCATTTGCTCTTCAGAAAGATAATGTTATGTTATTTTGGCCATGCAAGTCAATAAGGGCTGAATAAGTATTACAAAATTGCTCTGTGTGGAATTAATTTCAAAATAATAATCCGAGAGAGTCAATGACATCATAATCAGTTCCAGAAAGACCATTATTGAAAGTCGGTGTGGATTTTTTTCCATTATCAAAAGAATAACTACTTGATATGTACTGACCTTTGTGTGAAGTCTCCTGAAGTTTTGAAGCTGGTTATACTACAACCCAAGTTGTAACTAACGCACTGAGAGCTCTCTTTACAAGGCATGGCATTGTAAATGTTGCCATGTCAGATTGGTCAGTAGGATGCTTGTGCTGAATTGAATACTTGTTCCTCCCAGAAAATGTACTGCTTTAAGTGCAGGTTATGAGTATCCAGACAGTCAAGTTAAGTGGACTACACATACTGTGAAGCAATTAATGATGAAACTGCAGAGCAACAACAGTGACTGCCATATTGGTTTACTAGAATATAGATTTGCTCCACTATGATGTGCTAGTCAGTCATCTGTGCAGTTACAGCGGGCTCACAGTGTGAAAAGCTAAATTTCTACTTAGGTTTCATTGCTGACATTTGAGAATAAAGTTTAGTTGCAAGAGAAAGATGGAAGTTTGTTTATGATAGACAAACCCAAGCTCTCTTTTCTTCTGACTTGTAGTAAGAAAGCAAGATGAGAATTCAAGAGCGCTGACCTCAGAAATAACCCAAAAGCAGCTCTTATGTTGCATCATAAGAAAATAAAATATTTTGTGAAAACTTCATATTGGCAAAGTGTTGATGAGAGGCATCTAGCCAGAACAACTAAAGAGTTTTGAAGTATAAAAATGAGGGCCAAAGCAATATTGTCCTTGAAAGTCTGTTCCACCTTCTAAAGTGTCCAGAGGAATGTTCAGAGGTATAAAATGTTAGAAAACTAATATCTGAGCTATATAAGCTCTAGACATTGCAAAGGTCTACTTCAAAAATGTGGATGTTTTTGTCTTTGAATAAAGTGGGATGTGACATCTTATACGTTTCTTTAACTAATTACTGCCTTTTCCATTGTACAATACCAAGATGTAATTAAACCTGTTTGAAGAGTTTCATGTATTGCTATGCAGGTAAAAAAGCAAAGTCTATAGACAGGCAGCATTTCCCTTCCTGTCTATCTTATATGGCTTTGCAATCCTACTGCCTCTACAGTAATGCCACCAGAAGCAAGAAAGGCACAGATTCTGACACACACACACACACACACACACACACACACACACACACACACACACACACACACACACACACACACACACACACACACACACACAGTTATATTTCTAAACAGTTTGACCACACAATAGCCAATGTTTTAAGCTGACAATGCCAGAATTTTACTATATACAGATGTGCACCACCGACACATATTAAGGTGACTGTGCATTTATTATGTGATATTACTGCTGTTTTGTGCTACATGCTGTACTTCATGACAGATGAACTGTTCATATGTTTCAGGATAGCCGATATAGCACACTCTAATGCAAATTTACATTCTTAAAATGCCTACAACATCTTGTGAGAACAACTAAGCATTTTGTTATACAATACCTAGTTTGTCAACAAAATAAGTAAGCACATATAGATAATGCAACATAATACTTACTGCATCCTGTGAGTCAACAATTAAATAATTATTCATATGCATTTTAGTGCACAATGCATCTTAAAGGCCAGAAACCCAAGCCAGTAAGTTGCCTGAATGTAGCATTTTTTAAACAACAGTGGAGGTTGGATGCCATGTCTTGGATTGGCTATATTTACATGATATCTAGCTACTTCCAAGTTTTAATAATTTAACATTGCACAACACTCCTTAGTTCAACTATTGATCTGCCTTGTCTCGGGGTCAGTATTGTTAAGTTTAACTCATTTGGGCTCGACCTTTGAAGTAGAACATGAGCACATTTTTTTCTGTATTTCAGTGACAGACAATTTGTCTGATAAATTTAAATTAATGTGAATGTCACTGACAGTCACTGGGTCTGCTAGCTGCAATTGTTACTGACATTCTGAGAAGGCCAGAGAAGTTGGATATTGTTAGCGCATAGGGGATAATGCCCCGACAATAATCCAGGTGTCTTAAGACCATTTAACATCTCAGCGGAAGCAGAAACTAGCTCGGGGATGGGAGGAATGATGAGGTTTTGCCTACACACCTCTCTTCAGTGGGGGTGGAGATGGACAGGAGCTCAGGGAAATATGCTCCCCCAAGATGCAGGCCATTCATAAATCACAGTGGACACCAGAGCTATGGACAGTAATTATGCTAGGTGAATAGGTGGCGGTTTATAGGTGGCAAGAGAAGGTGGAGGAGATGCATCTAGAAATATGCCTCACAGTTGTTGTGGCCTTGTGAGGTACATCAGCAGGAAGGAGGAGGGGCCTTCTACAACAATCAAACAAGCCTAACCTCTGACAGTACTTCTTCCATTCTCAGTCTTCTCATTCGCCTTGTAGTCACTAGTTTGACCAACTGGTTACCCCATCTTGGAGAGGTTAAATATCCAGGTGACTTATTATACATAGCACTACAGGGAAAAGGAAGCCTTAAGAGAACCATTCTACTACAGAGGCTAATCCCATCATGAAATATTCCTGACCTTAACTGCAAAAAAAAAAAAATATATATATATATATATATATATATATATATATATATATATATATATATATATACATATATATATTAAAGTGAGCTTTTGTTCCTATATGTATAAGGTTGTATAAGTCCTGCATTTTTCTTATAGTCTGGTAGTCAGAGTTGACTGGGAATTCTTCACTGTGCATTTATCTTACACACTTATTTTGTTAAGATTGCATATTTATTTTGCATTTTTACCAGATATGTAGATGGTCAAACCATCATTTACAGCCATGACCTGGACATCCCCCTAATATGGGTATACAACTATCATGTCCTATAACAATTATTTGCTGTAGAGTTTTCATGTTTGCAGTGTTGCAGTTGTCATTCTGCTAACTTACCACTTTTCACGGAGCAAACCTCATTCTATAATATAAAAAAGGCTAACAGAAGAGTAGCTATAAAGCAGTTGTTTCATTCTTCTAACATGCTCCATCTGACTGTTCATTTTCTTTGCTAAGACTGTAGAACTACTGTGTTTTGCAGCCCTTTGATGTCATAAAGTTTTGATGTTTTGCAGTATCAGTGCCCTTTGCTACCAGAAGATAGCATAATATTTTTGTAACTAAGAACTAAGAAGACTGTTAGAGAATGAACATTTCTGCTTTATTAGAACAGTATGGGAAGATTCTTGTTCATAATCCTGTTAGAGTTGTAACTCATGATATAAAATGGATAGCAGATACTATTGCTAGGCAATCATTAAATTTTAATAATTATTTTTATTCTGTTTTTAGACTGGTCAGTCACACTGTTGAGTTTTATGTTTTGCACAAATTCAACTTGCATGATACTCCCAGTTCACACTAAGGCTGCAAATGTTAGTATTTGTTGCAGTTTATTTTTCTGGATTCTCTTATTTTCTAATTAAGCAACAAATCTGGAGATTTTCATCTACCGAGGGTTTATGAAGGATAATATTACAGATTATCTATCTATCTATCTATCTATCTATCTATCTATCTATCTATCTAGTTATCTACATTTGATTACATGGGCTTAACACTGATGAAAAACTGACATTACAAGCTCAGTATGAATGATAACATAGAGTAACAAAACAATGTACAGTATACAGTTACACAGAGGATAACATATGCAAGTACAGTTAAAAAAGAAGAACAGAAAATGGAAATAGCATCAATAATGGGAAGGAGAAGAGGTGACGGACTTTGGAGCAGTACAAGTTGGCTTTGTAATGCAAAAGATGAGTGAGAATGGAAACTAAATTATGTGAAGTGAGTTTAGAACGTTATGGATGTAGTCAATCCAGACCACAGCTGAGAATGAGGTAGTTTATAACAGGGGTGTGTATTTGAGTTGATACTAGGGTTTGCAGTGTGGAAGGTACTAGATTAGGTGACATGTTCCTTGTGCTTGAGATCTTTGCCCCTGTGGACCAGTTTAAGACTAGACAGTTTCTCTTATACTGCTTGAATTAACCTATCCCATTTGTTTTTAGATTATTTATTAATCAGAGTGAAAATAATTGGATTCATACATAATTTGAGGGGACCCATGTATGGTATAAAGCATTTGAGAGCTGCTTCTGCCCATTAATGGAACAGGAGGAAGTCCTGGGATAAAGTTCTGTTTCCCATCCATAGATTCAAGTTGCGCTTGAATACAAACAGGGATGAGGTTTGTTTTCTCTGGCTAGATAGTCCATTCCAAAGCAGTGGTATCCACTGTGAGATAAACATGTCCCACTAAACCATTCTGATGATGTTGGAGGAGAGGCTTAAATCCCTATACCAAGAATTTCTGATACCATTTGACTTGCTGATGTGCAGTAAAAATCTATCAGAAACGGGTCGGAGGATACTGTGTATGCCTGACACAGGTCACATCTTAGCAGTCTGTAGGTTGCTAAGTATAGTTAAAAGCTTTGAATTAGTCCATATAGGACATATTGATTAGGCCTTGTATCCTTAATAAGGTATCTCTATGGGAGTTCTAGCTGTTGCATGTGTCTGGGCAGATATATGCCAAATGGGACATTATACTCAATGATTGACCTAAGGATGGCTGAGTAAAGAGGGACATATCATCCCTAGATCTAGACCCAGTCCCTTTTTTTAAAATTGCTATGCAATGTAGAAAGACTTTCTTACAACTGTGGGCACATGTTGGTCAAAAGTTAGGTCACTCTCCACATAATTTCCCAAATCCCCAAAACTGGGTCAACTCTTTGGGGTATATTGTCAATATGGTAGTTCCCAGACGTAGATGACTTTCTAAAATATATGATAATGCATTTTTTGGCATTTAGTTTCAGTCCATGATTATGGAACCAGTTATTTATTTGGGGCAAACTTTCCTGCAAGAAGATGGCCAAGTCATTTGGAAATTCAATGACTGCTCCTAGCTTGCAGTCATCTGCAAACTTAGTTTGCCAGAGCCCTTTAGTATTGGCTTTTATTTCAGAGAAGTAAATGCAAAACAGAAGACGTCCCATCACAGAACCCTGGGAGACTCCCCTGGTGACTGATCTCCTTCTGGAGGTAACTTCCCCTATTTTGATTTCCTGGTCGGAGGTTAGCATAAAGGAGTTGGATGTTGCCATACCTAACAGATCCAAAGCACAGGGTTTGTTTGAAAGAGAAATTGGCTAGGATTAAAATATCCCTCAAGGGCAACTATCCAAGTACCTACTTATAAATTTATAAACCTGTGGGTTAGTAGAAGGGTTTGCACTAGGTAATATATTTAATGCAGTACTACCTGTTTACAATTTGGCTTTGTCACCTCAAATGGCCTACCTCATTTTAAATGAACTATTTTTTTGATCTTAATAGATACAAATGTTTAATTGCTAGCTTAACATTATTTTCTTAATATTTCTATATACTCTTTCCACTGATGGTGTTATTTAGATTCAGCATTCAGTCATTCATTTTATTCAAATATTGGACAGTCTGACAACTGACTCAATGAAGCTTTTTTAGTCAAGACTTTAACACTGAATAAGTAACTGGAGCTGAGCAGTCCACAACCTCATGCAAGAGACAATGTCCCCTCCACTGCCTAATTAATATAACTAGCTCTGATTTTATCCAACTTCCAGGTAAGTTATAATGTGCCTATATGGTCTTCCTGCCTTGGGCCGATGAGCTTTACTGATTTAATACTCAGTGGGTTTTAAGATACTCATTTTTATTGTCTAAAAAATGCATTCAATTCTGTATTAAGTATTTTTTATTTTGATTGTGTGAGCAGCTCGTTGTTACCTGCAGAATCTTCCTTTTTGCATCTAAGTCCTTTAGGCCCATTCAGATACTTATAGCTGCATTCTAGTATTTTTGCAGCTTAGAATCATGTGGGTGTAAGTTAGAGAGCTGTCTGTTGGTTGAGTTGTGCATTTATAAAGTAGTATAGGCATGTACCTGTTATTAATGGATACTTACTTAGCTAGGAACTATATCACGAAAGCATTCCCATGCCTTACCATGGTCTCTAGAAGTCTACATATGCTCAAAGAGATCAAGCTGCAATGATATCAAGATTAACTCAGCGTTGGCACCTAACATTATTATTATACTTTTATATAAGACTAGATAAGTAGTACAACCTTTATTTGGTGGTTTGACATCCTGTCTAAGTTTTCTGTTGTCCAATACCCCACTGCAGCACTGGTAGTGGGAATGTAGCTATCTGTATTATGATTAAGGTTTGACATACTTAAGATTCCCAGTGGAACTAGCTTTCCCTCTGAAAATAATCCTAGCATCATGTAGATATTGCAGGTACTTTCTAGTCTAGCATGTACTTCCTCAGTGGTTCTGGACTATAACCCACTATCTGCTTAATTCATGATTATATAAGGGTTTGGGTCAGTGATTAATCCCTAAACTTGCTAATGATTTAATCAGGATTATGCAGTGATTTAACTTTGATCAGGTAGTTGTATCTGCTTTCCTTACTAAGAGATGCAATGGACTTGATATCTTCTCTTGACGTTGTCTTGTTTGATCTAGAGGTAAAGTGAGATTCACAAGCAGAACACCATGTGATTTATTTCAGCTTAGAACTGTCTTTACATTGGTCAAATGATACTCAGCTAGTTTAGTTAAAGAATCTGCATAATATAACAAACGGTGACCTGACCATCCCCTCTCAGAGTGCAGTACTGTTGAAACTGAGCAGCTAGTCATGATATCACATATATTTGTATGTCCTAACATGCTATTAGTCATCCTGCCCTGCTTCAATTTTGCCAATTTTAAGTGGGATGCGTGAAAAGTGATACGCTAAAGAATTTCATGGCACTGGTACACTTGGATCAATGTTGCAGTGCAGATGGAGCAGATCGGACCTTTCAGAAAGCAAAATTAAATTGGAAGTTGGTGATTTATTTTACTGCTCTTTGATGTGATGTAAAAAACAGCATTGATATCCTTTTGTATTTGTGCAGTGTCTAACCATCTGGTCATACTTTTCAGATTGTTGTCACACTGTATATCTATCCCAGCCTGCATTGTCACTTACTATGTATGTAATGCAGTGTACATTTAAAAGTATAAAGTAGCACAGAATATCACTCGTGATAGGGTTGGCTTCTTGTGTCTGGAGTAAAAACTAACAGTGGAGGTATCCTTGTGTCCTTATGTGTATTTATTTCCACATTTCCATCCTGACCTGTTTAACCAGAGTGAAGATTATGCTGGATCAGAATTTTTGACAGAATAATGCGAATTCTCAGCAGAATAGCTGGTTATTATGCAGAGTCAACATTGTCAGTTGAGCAAAAGGATGTTATATAATTGTATAAAATAAATCACTGGCATTTAACTCATTCCATCCACTGGAGCTCTGGAAGTTTGCACTGTAACTTCCAATGGGTGGAGCCTAAGCTTTTTGATATAAAAAATTATGTCCTCACATTTCAAACAAATGCTCATATCTCTGGAACCATAAAGGGTTACTAAAAAGTATCATTTTTATAGTGGTAGTATTTATTAGTTTCTATGTGTTTAGTGTATCCAGCTGAGAGCTTTTATATGACACTAAGCAGTTTGTGTCTGTTCTACTTGGTTTTCAAGATATTAAGATAAACATTACATTTATGACAATATAAATATGTGTGTGTGTGTGTGTGTGTGTGTGTGTGTGTGTGTGTGTGTGTGTGTATATATATATATATATATATATATATATATATATATATATATGTGTGTGTGTGTGTGTGTGTGTGTGTGTGTGTGTGTGTGTGTGTGTGTATATATATGTATATATAGACACTAGACAGAGGTAGATATCAATACAGTTGTATTTGCAATTGTGTAAGCTTTAAGCTGAAATCTTTCAATACTTTGTATGCAGAATGGCTTTGGAATTATTAATGCAAATATGCATAAACAATATTTGACACCTAGGGGAGTCATTAGGACATAACTGCAGAAACACCTGGAGGTGTCACTAGGCTGCAATGAGTTAATGAAACTGCCAGAATTGGTCCATAAATATCATGAAACAGTTCCAGTTAGGAATTAACAGAAATTATGCAGATGCCTGTCAGTGAGCCTGTGACTTTTGCTACCTAAATTTATTGTGATGCTGCCTTGAAGACTCTGAGGTATTTACCCATGGTGAATGAAGTCACTGAGGGTGATAAGGGTGACAATATAATAATAGTAATGTGTTCAGTGACTGCTACTATTATATTAAATATGGAAAAGCACAACTCTGATTTCAGAACTGCAAATAGTTCATGTTAATGTGTATAGCGCGTCGTGTAAATGCATACTGCTGTAGTATCATAATGTAGTTAGGTAGGGATTTGAATCCTGCACTTGCCAACTGTGTGTGTGCGTGTGTGTCTCCCTGGGAAGGAGCAACCTTTTGGTTGGGAGGGTGGCTTAATGGCTAAGGTGTTTGCCTTACAAACACAAGGTGCAGGGTTTGAGTCTCACAAGAGATAATTGGCTAGGCTTAAAATGGCTCGCAAGGGCAGTTAGCTTAGTACTAAACTATGAACTATGAACCTATGTTAGTTCAGTGCAGTTAGTATTATATGAATATAACAATTCCATGGCAAGTTAGTGTACCAGTAGGGTGTTATATAGTTCTGTAGAGCGTAAGTTTAAATAGTTAACAAAGAGGGTGTGTTCTCTTTCTAAAATGTGGAATGTCATATATTAGATATGTGATGCTCTATGTCTTTAAAAGTACAAAGTAGTCAAGGTTTTGAGTGATATGAGAGGGCCAGGTTCTTCAGTCTGGAGAAAATATTCATGTTGAAAGTATCTGGCTGTCTTTTTATAGCTAATGTCTGTCTGCCATTTTGAACTGTTTAACCTAATACATTCTCATGTATCATTACCAAAAAGCTTTCTCCTTTCTCAGAATGTGAGCTGACAGCTCAAGCTTTATTGATATAATGGCCAGTATTGGGTATGAGACTCTGTACAAAGTTTCCAGCTGGAATGGCATTCACCTGCTTGGATACTTGTTAAGCATTGTTAAGTGAAGTTTACACATGTTGATTATGACAAGGTCTGTGATTCTGCTCTTCATTTCATCCTACCAACAAAGGGCAGGATATGGGGCTAATATCTGTTAGCTTAGTTATCTGGTAAGTAAACTGGTCCAAAGACTGTTTTCAAGTAGGACGTGGGCTGAGTCAGTATAAGCTTTTCAAAACTCCTATAAGGTACTTCTTGAGTTCCATTTGAAATAATCACTTACATATTAATTCTGGGTATATTCTACCTTCTCTTTCTATTATTTACCTTAAGGTCACATTCTACTGGATAGCATAGAAAATGTTGTCACTTTTCACCAAGCAAGCTCTTGTTTCATAACAGTATTCAACAAATGAGGCTAACAGCAGAATTAGTGTGCAATATTTGATTAAAATATGTCTGAGGATAACATGATGTACGAACAGCATATGAAATTAAACAGTTGTAGAGTTGAACACTGGAGTGAGATTGTAGTATCAATAATTTTGTTACAACTGGCTACAGTATTTCTTGTCTGATTACTCGACTATGTGACATATTTACAAATCCTTGGAAAGGTTGCTTTAAATACTCAGAAATTACAGTTGTGTAAAATCTTACCATAACAATAGATGTCCTTGCTTTCACCGCTGCAGTATTCATCACGTATTGGATTCCCTGCCGTGGAAGCCCAACGTCTGGCCAGTCTACCAAAGCCTACCATTGCCTTAAGGTACACTGAATATCACCCATATTCTCCTTAGATAGTGTAGGCCATAAAGGTGATGTTCAAGCGTAACATCCTCAGAACGGATTGCCCCAGTAGGAACACTAGTCCAAGGAAAACCAAAGAGAACCTGCACATCCAGGAAGAAAAAAGACTAGGGGGATGGAGGGAGGGAGTGAATACTGCAGCGGTGAAGGCAAGGACATCTACTGTTATGGTAAGATTTTACATAACTGTACTATGTCCTTACATTCACTCCTGTAGTATTCATAACTTATGGTAGAGTGTCAAAGCTCAAGAAGAAACGTGGGAGGAAGAAGCAGCAGTAGAGCCCTCTAAGAATGGCATTAGCAAAACCAGCTCTAGCTCTGGGGATACCACCCAACTTATATTGTTTGGTAGAAGTATGTACAGAAGTCCAGGTAGCTGCTTCAAGAATAGAATTAGCATCTAAGTCCTTGAAAAAAAGCACTGGAAGAATTTGCAGCTCTAGTAGACTGAGCCTTTACAGAAGAAGGAAAGTTCTTGCCAAGAAAAATGTAACAAAACAATCTCCTCTCCGGTCCAGCTGGTGAATCTGGGAATCTTGAGGCAATGTTACAACTGCCTCATGTACACAGATAACCCTCTCCTCCTCCCAACAAATTCCAACACATGTGAGAGATGCAACCATGTAGCCAAACTGGAGGCTAAGCTCTCTCAACTCAGTACTGGCGTAACCAGTCAGGAGGAGAAGGAAACCACACTCACTACGATTCCATTCTCACATAGACCTACCACGACAGCAAACCAAACACATAAACACGCAAAAACATACTTGGAGGCTCTAAATAAAAATCTGCCTAAGCAGAAGAGACCTCCAAAGCAGACACCCAAGCAACCGCTACCCCAAAACAAAACACGTGCAACACATAGCTCACAAAGCCAGTGTGCCGAACAGTCACAGCCCTTAAGGCTAAACAACACACCTGATACACTTGTAATAGGTGACTCTATCGCCAGGCACACCGACGTCCCGCTCACCAGGCTGAACAAGGAGAAGGTTATGGTGAGCTGCCTGTCGGGCACTAGGATCCGCCACATAACACAAGCACTCAGGTCACTCCAAGGCAAGTACAAATATGACTCAGTCATTGTCCATGCTGGTGTGAATGACCTGAGACGTACCTCCCTGGACTACATGAAAAGAGACATAGAGGAGCTCTCTGAGCATATAGCCCAGGCTGGTATGACCCTGACCTTGAGTAGCATCTTACCCTCACCAAGAATGATGCCACAATATGAAGACAAGATGATCAATTTCAATAATTGGCTTAAGTATTGGTGTTATTCAAAGGGGATCCAATGCCTGTCAGCCTGGGATGACATGCTCAACAAGCCACGATGCTTCACTAGGGACGGCTTGCACATGTCACCCCTGGGCTTTCAGATATTGGCAAAGGCTCGTGCTACCCCCATAGTGCCTTTTTTAGGCAAGGCTCAAAAGACAAACCCACCTCCATAGGTATCACAAGGGATAAGAATCTAAGAGTAATGCTACTCAAAGCCAGAAGTCTAAACCTCAAGATGCGCGCACTCGAAACTCTCCTTAGCATGGAGAACATCAATATCTGTGCAGTAACAGAAACCAGGTTCAAGGCTCCCGAGAGCACCCCAGCACTACCAGGTTATACCTCATACCATGCTTTTCGGCCCCAAAACTTGGACCAAACCACAAAAAGAGGGGAAGTATCAATATTCGTCAAATATACCCACACCTCCAGGTTGGTGGCACAGCACGAAGCATCAGAGACTATCCATGTGCAACTAACAGTGGGTAAAACTGCCTTCCAGTTTATAGCCTGCTACAGACCACCCTCCCAAACCCAGGAACCCCACTCAGCCTTCCTGAGAACACTGGAAAATATGAAGGTCTCTCCAAACACCATTATATTGGGTGACTTCAACTACCCAAACATAGACTGGGAGCATTACTCTAGCTCCAACACCCTAGCCCAAAGGTTCCTAGAATTTATAAAATCAAATGCTATGGAACAACTTGTTACCACTCCCACAAGAGGGGAAAACATACTGGACCTGATCATCACCAACATGGGGACTCTATGCTCCAGACCAGAAGTGTATCCCTCACTGGTAAGATCAGACCATAAACTAATCTCACTGGATATTCACATCCCGACCCCACCCCCTGTCCAGAAAACCACAGTAAAAAACTTCTCTAAAGCAAATTTCACACTCCTCAAAACTGAGGTGGAATCCTTCAAAGCCCCTGGGCCTGTGGAAAATACGGCCCAGACCGCAGAATCCTTTATAAACGCATTCTATGAACACCTTCAGAAATGCATGGATCATGCAATCCCAAATAAAACCAAGACCCAATCCTCCAAAGGCAGATGTCCTGTCTGGTGGACCCCAGCCATAAACAAACTATACAATAGAAGGAGGAAGCTACTACATGATAGAGCAAAATCCCAAAAAGGGAAGCCATCTCTGATCAGTATTAGCAAAAAACTACGGGAACTCATAAAATCGTCTAAGGCCAGCTTCGAGAGAAAAATTGCACAGGACACTAAGGATAATCACAAGGCTTTCTTTAGTTATGTTAGGAACCTGGGTGGGAATTCCCAGATATGCTTAGAATTAGTCCAAAATGACAAAAAATACACCGAACCCACAGACATTGCCAACATCCTAGCTGACAGGTTCAGCGCAAACACCCCCTCCCACCAAAGGGCAAATATCTATCCCAGCAGAGTGCTGCCCCCCTGACATCTCAGATGCTCAGGTAAGACCCGCCCTCTCCAAAGCAAAAAACACAGCATCAGTGGGACCAGACGGTGTCCCAGGCTGCGTCCTACATGAACTCCAAGAAGAGCTAAACCCAAACATAAAACTACTGTTCAATCTCAGCCTTACTACAGGATATGTACCCAAAGAGTGGCGTACAGCAACAGTGGTCCCTCTCCACAAAGGTGGTGCCTCAACGGATCCTGGAAACTATCGCCCCATAAGCCTGACTCGCTTGGTCTGCAAAGCTATGGAAAGGATCATCATGGACCTCATAAATAAAGATATTGGGGACCTACAGACACTGGATCCTACCCAGTTCGGCTTTGTTAAGGGCAGATCCTGCCTCTTAAACCTGGTCGATTTCTTTGAAACAGTCACCAAGGCCATTGACGAGGGGAAGGTGGTCCACACAGCCTACCTGGACCTCGCAAAATCCTTCGATACAATACCCCACTCGGGCATTATAGATAAGCTCACCAGCTTAAATATAAACCCCATGTCACTAGATGGGTTGCAAACTGGCTCAAGGACAGAACCCACATGGTTAGAATAGCTGGAGCCATGTCAGACTCCAAACAAGTTACAAGTGGCATCCCACAAGGCTCAGTCCTGGGACCTCTCTTGTTCGCTATATATTTCTAGGAGGTACAGGCCAACACGGAAGGACTGTGGCTGACCAAGTTCGCAGATGACTGCAAACTGGGCGCCATAATCGACTCTCCAGCCGACACAAGCATCCTCCAAAAGGACCTCATAGAAACAGACAACTGGTGCCAGAGCCATGGCCTCAAGCTAAACGCTAAAAAGTGTATAGTCATCCCCTTTGGCAAAAACAAAGTGCCCACAAATTACCACATAGGTGGTAATCCATTAAGTACAGAAGAAGTAATTAGGGACCTGGGGACCCAAGTTGATAGCAATCTCTCATTTGACAACCACGTGGCCAAAGTGGTTAGAAAAACATTTTATATAGCCCACCTAATCATGAAGGGATTCACATCTAGATCAGAGGAGTTCATCGTGCCCCTTTACTCATCCCTCATCAGGCCCATAATTGAGTACAATGCCCCTTTTGGGATGTACCTTACCAGACACCTGCAGCAACTGGAAAGACCCCAAAAGTACCTCACCAAGAGGATCAAAGGGCTCAAACAGATGCCATATGCTGCCTGGTTAAAGAAACTCCAGCTCTACTCAGTGGCATACCGCCTGCTCAGAGGTGATCTGTGCCTGACGTATAAAGCCATGTCCAACCAGCAATTAATGGACATGCTGCACCTCAGAAAATCCAAATCCCATCGAGCTACGTGCTTGAGAGACTTGAACCTCAGCACTGAAATAAATAGGACATGCTGGAGGGACAGATTCATAACCCAGAGGCTCCCTTCACTCTGGAATAAAATCCCAGTCCAGATTAGGTAGAGTCCCTCATTGACTCTCTTCAAGAGGAATCTTGATGAGTGGATGGGAGATCGTAGGTTTATCCCGGGTATCACTTCTGTGTCACTGTTAGACAGAGGCACAGTATACTAACCTCGAAAAAGGGCATAGCAAAATAAATTTAAAACGGGTGGCGAAAGCCAAACACACTCTGGCTAGGCTTATAAATGCCCTAGGGCAGATAGCCTAGTATGAACCTATGAACCTATGAACCTATAAAAAAAAATAATGTTTAAATCCAGGAATAAATAGTTTGCTTGGAAACATCTAATCCTAAAGACCTAGGATGAAAGGAAACAAATGACTGATCACATTTTCTGATAGTTTTAGTCTTATCCAAATAAAATCTGAGTGTCTATGAATGCCCAAAGTATGCAGCACCTTGTTACTGTCAGGTTCCAGAGAGGGGAAAAAAGTAGGCACATTGGTAGACTGATTAAGTGACAACTCATTAACTACCTTAGGCATAAAAGAAGGATTAATATGCAAGAACACCCTGTCCTCATGGAATATCAAAAAAGGCAGACAAGTCATAAGGGCTTGCAACTCAGACACCATCTGGCAGAAGTAAGAGCAAACAAAGAACAGTCTTCCAAGAACAATTTTGCAAGGAAGATGAAACAGCAGGCTCAAAATGAGCCTGAGTCAATTTCTCAGGAACAAAATTAAGATCCCAGGGAGGAGGAACAGGCTTCCTGTGAGGTCTAATATTAAGGACACCTTTAAGAAATTGCTTAGCCTTAAATCTAGAAGCTAAAGAGGAGTTAAAGGCAGACAAGCAGAAACAACTTATAAGTGGGCCTTAACAGAAGAATAAGCCAAACCAGCATTGAGCAACTCGCACAAATAAGAGATAACAAAAGAAACATTCACAGTAAGTGGGTCCAGGTCACAAGAAAGACACCAAATAGAAAACCACTTCCATTTAGATAAGTAGGATTTCCTAGTAGTAGGTTCGCTGGCCTCCTGCAGGTCCTGCAGCACGTCCTCAGAAAAAAGGTGTCTATGAGGAATCAAAACCTTATCAAACACAGTGTCATTTGAAACGTGGACAGGTGGGAATGGATGAGAGATCCCTTATCTTGTGTGACTAGATCCACCCTGTGAGGTAACTTCTGATGACTGCTCTTGGCTAGATGTAGAAGTAGATGTGACCAGTGCTGTTGGGGCCAAAAGCGAGTCACCAAGAAGATTTTGGGAGCATCCTGTTGAATCTTGAACAGGACTTTCAAAATGAGAGGAAGGGGAGGGAATGCATAGAGAAACATCCCCTTCCAAGAAAATGAGAGGGTGTCCACCTTCCACACCAGAGGACCTAGGACTCTGGCACAAAACAGAGGGAGTTGATTGTTCAGAGGGGAGGCAAAGAGATTTACTTGAGGAGTACTCCACTGGTTAACAATGTTCAGAAATACATACCTGTGAAGAATCCATTCATGGGATTGAGTGAAGGACCTGCTCAGAGTGTCTGCTACAATGTTCTGATCTGAAGGGATATAAAGTCTGAAGTGTCACTTGATACTTGACCGCCAGATCCCATACCAGAAGTGCCAACTGGTAAAGAACGTAAGATCTTGTTCCCCCCTATTTGTTGATATACCACATAACTGTGGTATTGTCTGAGAATACCTTGAGAGGATGGAAGACCTGAAGAGCCAGCATAAGAGCTTTCATCTCTTTGATGTTGGTGTGCTCCTTCTGCTGATACGGTGACCACACTCCCTGTACCTTCAGGGAGCCAAATGTTCCCCCCATACCATATCTGAACAGTCTGTGAACAGATCCTGAGAGGGAAGAGGGGCATGAAAAGGGAGCCCTGGATTCAGAGGCAACTACTGAATCCACCAGAGAAGTTCCTTCTTGAGAAATGGAAGAAGAGGAACTGTAAAGTCTACAGGACGTGCATGTTGAAGCCACAATGACTTCAGAAACTACTGGAACTTCCTCATGAGGTGTTTGGCCAGAGAGAGCATCAGAATGGTGGAAGCCATGAAACCCAGAGCTCTCAGAAACTCCCTGGCTGTAATGAAGGCCAGGGGAAGAAGAGTTTGAAAGTAAGAAATGAGAGTTAAGGTCTTTGGAGGAGGAAGGGATGCCAGCATTGGCACTGTCTGAATCCTGCAACCCAGAAAAACATGATCCTGAGAAGGAGTCAGAGAAGCCTTTTTTTAAGTTTATCGTGAACCCTAGGCTTTGAAGAAGAGAAGTGGCAAAACAGAGATTTTCCAAAAGATTCTCCAGAGAGGAAGGCTGAGTCAGCAGATCATCAAAGTAAGGAAAATTTGGATCCTTTGAAGCCTTCAAAAAAGCAATCACAGGAGTGAGGCATTTAGTGAATACCCTTGGGGCAGTAGAAAGGCCAAAGGGCAAAGCAGAGAACTGAAAATGCCAGGAAGCAACAAAGAAATGCAAAAACTGCCTGAAAAGAGGATGGATTGGAATATGGAGATAAGCATCCTTGAGATCCAGAGACATCAGAAAGGCGTGGAGGAGCAAGAGAGGAAACAGAGTCTGAGGGGAATAACATCCAAAAGGAAGGCACACTCAGAACAGTGTTTAGATGAGAGAGGTCTTGAATTGGTCTCTTCTGGGCACTAGAAACATTCTTGAATAAAACCCATTCCCCCTTTGGGACATAGGCACATCTTGAATAGTACCCTGAGACAAGAGAGTTCAAAGAACCTTTTGGGAAAAAAAGGAAGTTGCTCCCGAGGAGGCTGGGGAATGTCCATAAAAGGAGGATGGGATATCCACATCATGAAGCACCCCTGACCCTGACAAAAGCGTGACAGAACTTAAGAATCCTGAGTAATTTTAAGCCAAATAGAAAGAGAAAGGCAAAGAGAAAGAGGAATGTGGCTGGGAACAGGAGGGTTGTCAGACAACACCCTTTTTCTCAGGAAAAGAAGGCTTCAGTATCCCTGCAGTCTGAGTGGCCTTAGCAGGAAGAGTCCATTTACCACCCTATTTACCTTCTGCAGGACGGCATGATTGCCTACGAACAAAGGCTGATTTAGAAGGGCTGTTTTTCTGAAATTTAGGCACAGGAGAAACAAACACATGTTTAAGCTCCTGTAAGACCTTCCCTTTGTACTGAAGAGACTTAAACAAACCAGCAGCTGCTTTCCCAAACAAAAGTTTATTATCTTAAGGAGCATCCATCAACTTACCCTTAATATCATCAGGTAAAGGTTGAAGCCTAAGCCAAGAATACCTCCTCATCACTGAACCCAAAGCAGCAGCCCTAGAAGAGGCATCTGCTGCATCATAACTACATTTGATAGAATGATGAATGACTTGAGAGGAAGTCCCCAGCAAGTAAAGAGCAGAAGATTTACTCTCAGAGTTTGGAAGATCAGAAAAAGCCGACTCGTCTGAGAAAGAAGAACCAACACATATCTAGATATATGGGTATGATAATTAATTGCCCTAAAATCTAGGCTAGCAGAAGCATAAACCTTCTTACCCAGCCTGTCCATGGTTCTGCTGTCCTTGTCAGAAGGCAGTAACTTGGAGAAAGGAATAAATTGAGATGACTTATCAGAGGCTAAATATATCACAGAGGGGTCATCAGCAGGACATCTGAACAAAAAGGTACAGTCCTCAGGCACCCTATAAAACCTAGCAGGCTTCTTGGGAGCTGGGGGCAGAGAATCAGGCACTTTAGAGGCATTGGAAAAAACATCCAGTAGAACAGCCAAAACAGGAGGAATAGCCACAGATTTAGTTTAGGAGATTCCATCTACAGTAACTTATAGTACCTCTTATGGATATCAGAGACCTGAGCACAATCCCACTTAAAAAAAATTCTACCATCCTAGAGATTGTGTCCCTAAATGAAATTTCCTCAGAAGGAGTATCAGAACTATTAGATTCCTCTTTCTCTCACCCATAGTCCAAAGGAGAAGGGACTCTTCATCAGAATCCAACTGTTCCTCAGAAGAATTCAGTCCTTTGGGCTTTTTAAGTGGAGAAGAGGACCAAGAAGACGCAGGAACCAAACCCCTTTCAGGAGACCTTAATAACAGTAAAGCATTAAATAGCCCCTGAGTAAAGGCCTACCTCTCACTTTGTGGATCCCTAGGAGCAGAAGAAACATGTTTAGTTTTCTGTTTCTTTTTTAATGAAACGTCTGTCCTAGAAAATTTAGAAGGCTCTGACTCAGGACAGCATTCAACAACTGTAGTAGGAACTTCTTCCCTAAGAAGAATCTGCAGAACCCCCCCTGAACAATCACCCACTGTTCCCTCTAGTTGGGTGGCTTTCTTATAAGACCCAAGAAATTAGGATAGGGGAGTCCATCTCCACAAAGAGACCAGTCACTAGCAGAGTCCCTCAGGGCTCTGTACTGGGTGTGCTATTTTTGGCATATACTTCTCTGAAATCATGGTCAATTTCTAGGGTCTCTGACTGACCAAGCTTGCAGACAACTGCAAATTAGGTGCACTCACAAAATTTCCCCAAAACATTTATATCTTCCAAGAAGAGCTGACTAAGACAAATAACTGGCGCCAGAGCCACTGTCTAAAACTCAGTGCCAAGAAATCAATAGTAGTATCCTTGGGAAGTTAACTACCCCTGAAAACTACCTTAGTAATAACACACCCCTAAGAGTATACCCAGCAGCCAGGGATTTTACAACACATGTAGACAGTAGCCTAACTTTTGACCACCATGTGCCTAAAGCAGTAAGGATATTATTTTATGTTGTACAGCTTATAAGCAAAAGTATGTACATTTGGGATGTATGGCGAGACTTACACAGACCCCTGTGGTGATGAGCCTGGTATACACCTATGAACCTATGAAGACTTGTACTTCTCTGGTTATTCAGTATTTGTGTGACCTATTATCCTCTGGCCTTTCTTACTCCTCTATCAAAGTTCATTTGTCTGCAATTTTAACATGTCACCCATGGATCCATCTTATTCAATGAATTCCCATGTCAAGATGTTTTTAAAAAGGGGGGTCTGCGCACCCATCCACCTAGAAAACTGATGGACCCCCCCCCTTTACAATCTTAATTTTGTTTCTGAAGAATTAACTCTTGCTCCACAAGAACCATAACAACTTGTCAGGGTGTTCTCCTTCAGCAAATGTCTGCCTCAACACTTGGGAGGACATTAATTTTCCTTACCTTTTTAAAAACATGATGCTAAACCACCATGCTTCTCATCCAATGTGTAATTATCCATACATGATACTGAACCATAAAGGTTACAAAGTGATATATAATAATTAAGTGCAAGCCATCTATCATCATATTAAAAAGTAATCTGTATACTGATATCTCTAGTAGAATTTTTCCCTGTTCTCTGGCACATTTAACCAGAGTCACTGCTTTCTCTTCTGTCATTTAACTCATTTTTTTATACTTCCTGTTAACACCCATAGCGCCTTATGGAATCCAGATCTTTCTTGGGTCTAACTTTTTAACTACGTGACATACCGGCTTATAATAGGCAGAATTCGAAAGGGCAAGGATTTATTAAGACAATGACACAAAGAGTGTTAATCCAGGATGTCCTGCAGTAGAAAAGCCTTGACAATCTTATGTTTTTTAAGTTGATTTTTCAGAAAATGGTCTGAAATGCAAAGATGTGTGCAGGCTGAAGAAGTGCATCATTCTACACCATTATAGGTGTGAAAATAGCTTATCCTCGTCTCTTTTGTATACTAGACAAAATAAATGTCTCTTGTCACCTGAATCTATAATGCTAATGCTGAAAATCATGCTGGTGGCTCCTTGTTTTCAACAAGTATAAAAATGTGTGAATCACTGCAAAGGGGATTTCTTCTTTACCCTAGGTACAGCAGTAGCAGGAATTATTAAATTAAGGGTGGGTGTGCAGCGGACGCAGGTGTGAGGGTCTTTGCTGTCAAGAATACAGAGATTTTTCCAAATTTATCAAATAGATTTTTTAGCAGTTTTTTTAATCAAAACTCCATTTAGTCACATTGCAATGATTTTTATTTTCTTCTGGCAGGTAATGCTCATCTTAGATGTCTGACCTAAGAAATAATTCTGAACAACAATATTATTCCTCTTCTTAAAGAGTTTATCAGTTTTGCTGAACATAATCATGACTGATTATATATATATATATATATATATATATATATATATATATATATATATATATATATATATATATATTTAGATTGATAGATTCATAGACTGTTACTAGGTTAATGGCTCAGGATGCCTTTCTAAGCCTAGCCAAGTTTTCCTGAAATAATAATGATGTCCTGAATTCAAATAGGACAGTGATGGCCAGTCATTTATAAGATACCTCTCTCCATAAAGGACATGGGTGCCAGGCCAGTTATACATTTCCTATTCCCCATCCACTGGTCTAGGTTGTGCTTAAACTTGGTAACAGATGAACTCAGCTTCACATGGATGGAAAGCCAGTTCCATAGCAGGGGCAGTGTCTGGGACACATATCTCTCTCTCCAGCATGTTCTATTTAAGTCGCAGACAAAATTCAGGTCCCTAGATCTTTTATTTCTGGTACACCTTCACTTTCGAATGTGCAGGGGATTCATAAGTATGGGGTTTGCAGATGCCTTGCAAGTCAGTCAGCAATGTATGTGAAACTGAGTAGAGAGAAAGAGTTTTAAGACGCTCTGCATAAGGTGGGTTAGGTATGCCTTCTATTCTTTTTCTTTCTCAAGTTTGGAAAACAAGTTATTTTAAGGGATCAGCTGTTTATGGAAGACTTTAACTTTAACATAATAACAAGGTCTACTTTAGAAATAATAGCAAAAACATGTTATGTGTAGGAAACATGCTACTTTTAAAATTGTGAAATGAAAATATTGACATATGAGTTTGAGTTTTAAATTAAATGAATTAATGAAAAATAAAAAAAATCAGAAATATAAAATATATGAAAATATGCAAACTATACTTACTAGATAGGGATTGACATACTGAGTATAATTTAGGAGTGTAGATACTGTTGTCGGCACATTTGTAATATAGAAAACCAAAAGGTACATGGACCATATAGTCCGTGGATATAAAACGATAGTACAGTCTCAATATAAATTTACAATATACATAGAGAGCCCTGTAGCATTCCTCACACTGACTTTATGTTTGTAAAAATAACATTATAATGCTCCACAGTGTTATGATCTATCCAGCATATAAAAAAGCAGGTACATAAAAACAGTGATTAGCAGTCTAGCCTGAAGATATCTGTGTTTAATTAGTTTTGTATAAGAAGTAGCAACTTCTGACTAATGAATGCTACTGGATGCTTTGTTACATTTGCATGCATGACCATGAACTTGCTTAGAAAATGAAATATTGTAAATCCAAAGACAAAGTAGTATGTTCAATGTTCACACAGTTAAGTGTGCATGAATAGCTATGATTAATTTCTCATTATGTAGTGAATGGAGTGCTGGGATTACATTCCAATATTGAGAAAAGACAACCTAGTTAATAGCTACTGTAGTATGAGACTCAATATTACCAGCACTTAGAAAAGTATTTAATTGTTAAGCACCTTTCTAAGCACTGTTGATATTAGATCTCATGCTAGGTACTTACTGCGTCAGCCAACAAATGACAGAGGAAAATGCAGAAACAGCTGTGTTTCTATCTGCTGTACCTGCCTATGAAGTGTTCATGAGTTTAGGTCATATGTCTGCCCTACCCTTTCTTGTAAGCTTGTTTGATATTTTGGCAAATCAATGAGGGATTACAGTCAGTAAGTCAAAAGCTCCAAAAACAGAGTTTACTATTCTTGTTCAAACTGCATGTTGATACAAAACCTGACATTCTATTAACATTTTATTTGAATTATAGAAATAGTTTAAAAATTTCCATGCTTTTGAACATTTGTCCCGACCATGAATACTAAACAAATATGCTCATAGGTGTGCTGCTACTTTGCATTTTTTTCTATAACCCACAGTACATGGAGCAAAGTTTCACGCATTATGAAGACTTATGATCAGGTATCCATGTGTATCCCTGTGTTGTGTGTTTTTCAACACAGATGCCAAGCTTCATTGTCAAGGTGAATTTCTTGGCATCCACATCTCAAGTGTATAATAATGTGCTTATCATCAAAGACCTGGTCATTGTCTTCTATGTTTTGAATTGATTGTCATCTTGGAATATATATATATATATATATATATATATATATATATATATATATATATATATATATATATATCAGAGCCCAATAGAAAATGCACTGCTAAACTGTTTGAAAGTGTGCAGAAATATTATTTGTACCCATGATGCTGTACCAGTATGTAATGTCAGTTCAAGGAATAGCTGTTAATGTACAGAGCTCTCATCAATCTAAGCAGGCTGTCTACAAAGTTTAGCAATCACAAAAGCCAAACAATTAAGTTTACTTTTGTATATTCAGTAATGATTTGGAGAACTAAGTGCTTAATCATTGCTGCACATAGTTGACAGTGGATGACAATAATGTGACAAGCAACAGAAATTTAATTAAGGCATAACACTTCCATGATTAACATGTATTAACGTGTAAATGTATATATGTTTGGCACTGTAGAATCTTCTTCTTCTTCTTTCGGCTTTTCCCGGTTAGGGGTCGCCACAGCGGATCACCTTGTCCGCACATTGATTGGCAGAGGAGTTTTACAGTGTCGAGTTGCCAGCCCGGCGCCCAACCTTCCACAGAAGGCACACTCACACGCACACCTAGGGCCAATTTAGAGTGTCCAATCCACCTACAGCATGTCTTTGGGATGTGGGAGGAAACCGGAGCACCCGGAGGAAACCCACGCGACCACAGGGAGGACATGCAGACTCCGCACAGAAGGCACCCCAGCCGAGGATCGAACCGGAGAACCTCTTGCTGTGAGGCGGCAATATGTTTGGCACTGTAGAATATGACTGCATATTTCAGGTTGCAGTAAAATGTAACATTTCTTAAAAATGCTGAAAAACAAATGAATGTGATGTACTAAAGTACTAAAGGCAAAGCTTTGCCTCCAAGTATTTTTTATACGGGGATCAAATTTGTCTGACATATACCATATCAGTCTTAGTAATGCAATAATTAAATAATAATAACATTATATGTCTTACAATTTTGTTGTAATTAATTTGTGAAACATAAAACTAGTAGAAATACAAATTATGCCAAACTATCAAAACTTCACTTACCACGATTGGGCTTGCGTGTTTTTTTGGCAGTAGAGGTGGAAGTACGTGTCAAAATATCTGCAATGTAGCAAGTCAGAAGTATAGAAAATATGAAATGTATAGGCTTTATTCAGTAAGATAATAATATATATATGGTGCTATAGGATATGACTGCATATTTCAGATTGCTGTAAAATGTAAAATAGTTCTTTAAATTGATGAAAAACAATTCAACTATTGTACTAAATTGTGTGAAGCAAACTTTGACTCCAAGTATTCTTACAGAGATCATATTCCTCTTACAAATATCAAACTAGTCTTGATAATTTAATAATCAAATGATAGCAACATCATATGTTCAACATTTTTGTTGGAATTAATTTAATGAAACATAAAACTAGTAGAAATATAAAACATGCCAATGTATCAAAACTTCACTTACCAGGAGTGGACTTGCCTGTTGTGTGCCATTCTGCAGACATGGGTGTACTTGTCAAAATATCTGTAATGTAACAAATCAATGGTATACAAAATAAATTAACTTAACATAGTAAGATAGATTCAGTATTAGGTAGTCAAATTAGAGAAAAGCAGCATCAAGGATACTGATGTTTTCATCAGTGTTATTTATAATTCTTAAAGCAGTTGCAATCATACAGACTATAGGGGAGGCAGGTAAAATCAGAGTCCATATTGTAAGTATGGATGATTACATGCTACTTCACTGGATTGTTATATAGTACAAGAAGAAGCAATTTCTGTATTGAAACACCTTGTGTTTAAGAACTTAGCAAAATTTACAGAATACAAGCATTAACAACAAAAGAAATGAATACAGCCAAATACAAAAATGGATTTGGGACAACTAGTCAGGAAACAACTTATCAGATGTATGACTTGTTAAGCTTGTTCCTTCCAGTGGTAGATCATGCAGTTTTTATTTAATTTTTTTCTTTTTTTTTGCTTTTTTGCAGACCCTCGACTTAGAATTGCACTCCCCCACTCCCCACAACTAATATAACAACACTTTGAAACAGTACATCTATGGAAGGAAAGCAAACTTGATGAAACAAGCATTTATCAAGCTTGTTCCTAATTAATATGTTTGGCCCCATAGAAATGTTTCATAGAAGGAATGTTATTTATTTACTTTATTTATTTATTGGCAGCTGTTTACTGGGAAAGTCCACTGAGCCAGAAGAGTCCATTTTCAGTGGAGACTTGGGGAGAAAAGCTCCATAAGGCAGTCAGTACAAGTAGTACAGAACATCCAAAACAGTTAGTAGATCACAAACAATACTGTCAGAAACAGAGCAGTATTATACAAAAACAGAATAGGAAGCATATAAACATATTATAGTCATACAAACTAAAACAGTTTGGAGTTACATAATAACTAAGTACTCATATTAGTGTGCATTTAGAGAATAATATAGTGATAAAAGCAGTCACATAGAAATACTTACAAGGTACTCCAGGAGTGGCAGATAGCACAGTATTACAGAGCGATGTATAATTGATTTATTAACTAATAGTTGTATAACAATGTCAATAAATGTCTATAAATGGCTGACCCACTGCAAACCCAAGTTCAGAAAAAGGTTTAGAGAACTGAAAGAGGTGGAGAGAGGTTAAGTATTCTTAGTACCTCCTATGGGCACTTCAGTGGGCTTCTCTATTTAGGAGCCTCTAGGCTATCCATAGGATGGGTTAGAGGTAAGCTATATCAGAAACACATACACATAAGTATGCATGTTACCACAATGGTATTTCTTGTGGCTGAAACATAGGATGAAAAAAAACATGCAGGTGCTTGACATACACCTTTCAGTTCCATCACTGCTTGTTCTTATGGGGGAATGGACTTCACAGAATGAAGTGCCAGGGTGGAAGTGACCCATGTATTGTATGTTAAAAAAAAGGAGAGTGGTCATGGCCATATGACCTTCCACAAATGTAATTAGCGGCTGTCATTACAAAGTCATTTTTCAAAACTAGACAAAACGCTAAGTATAATCAACATCTGCTTCTTATAATGTATTTCTTTTTATCACCATTTATATGTAGGATACTACAGGAAAGTTAGCCAAGTTAAATAAAAATTGTTTTTTTTTTAAGTTTTAAGACATTGTCATGTTATCAATATTCCAAAAGTGAGCAACATAAATCAAAGTTTAGGTTAATCAGACATTAGTTAACTAGACTTTAGTTAAGACAAACAGAGAAAGCAAAAACTATTATTGACCTATGCTCTACAGTGAGGTCACTCAGAAAGGTTCACAATAATGTCTGGGACTAATTTCTCCTGACCTATAAATAATTCAATTTTTAGTCTATTACTTAGAGAGCCCCATAATAATCCTGCGTTACTGCACATCATCATACACGAAAATATTATTTGGCCATATTTACAGGCCATAAAGTTATCAGCAAAATTTAAAAAACAGATAAGCAATTGTGAAGTAGTTACACAGGCATTATACAAAATCACAACTGGAACAATAAAAAGAAAAATAATGTATTTAAATGTTTGTGAGAACAGATGAACCTCATTAGGATAGAGTGAATAGACAGAACAATATCTGTCCCAAATACTTGAATGGTGTCTTACTTATTCCTCTAACTTTAATACCTCAGAGGGAATATTTATTAATTGATTTGTTTATTTATTTAGTAGATTTGTTAACTGGGGAGTGTACTGACCCCCAAGAAGACTTATCTGGATGCACACACAGTATTGATGGTGACATATATAGCTCTTCTAGGTAGCAATAAAAAAAATAACAAAATAATATAATTCAAAAATAAGGCATTTTATTTTTTTATTTAACATTTGTTAACTGGGAAAGTCTGACTTGGAACAAAGCCAATTTTCAGCAAAGGCCTGATAAAATTCATCACAGACCATCTAGATCCTCAGAGTATATATGGAGTCTGATGGTCATCACACCCCAGTCTTTATAAATGTATTCTGACACGGCTTAATAGTGAGCTGTGCCCTGGGCTCCACAAGTCTAAAACTGGCCCTGTTCAGAGGCATGCACAGAACATCACTACAGCTTGTGTAGCTGATTGCTGATAGTTTGTTCATTATTTCTTTATTTTTCATCACAATCAATCCTCGTAGATGTAGGCTGCTATAGCTTGTGTGGAGGTAGGGGACATTGTGGTCATTATTTCTTTAACTTTCCTCACAATCAAACCTTACAGATGTGCACAGAAGGTTGTTATAGCTTATGTGGGAAATGAAAACAGAATGTCTAAGACTTATTTCATTTTTCCTCATAACCAAACCTCAGAGGTGTGCACAGAAGGTCACTATAGAGTGTATAGAAGTAGTGTACAGCCTAGGAGCAATAGATTTAAATACATTAATATCTATATATTCTCACTTTCCTCCCAATCAAACATATGAACCTATAAAAATCCTACCTATGAACCTATAAAAATCTTGATGATTGGATGGGTAATAGGAAATTCACCCCGGGGATCACTTCTGTGGTTCTGCTTGACAGGGGCACAGGAAAATAATTTTCTTGGGTGGTGAAAGCCAGGGTGCCTTTTTGGCTAGGCTTGTGTACCTACCTATGAACCTATATGTATATGTAGCAATCTTTTATGACCAAAGGAGAGTATATCTAATAGCAACAAGGTGAAATATGTTACTACATTTTGTTTCTTCTTTTGTTTTTGTTACAATCTGACAACAGAGGGATATGCCGTAGGTGGCCGTCTTTTTTTTGGGGGGGGGGGTAATTGTGTATATTTATGATAGCACGCAGCAACTTGAAGTCCACATTTGTTCATTCACTTTCATTCCAATCTAATACCAGATGGATAAACATAAAGTGACTGTTTTTTTTTGTAGGGAGGCAAGCATTATTCTGATATATGATTTACATATCCTCGCAAGCATTTGTATTTTCAATTTATTATGGGCTATTGTTTCATCAGCTTTGATCATTAAGCCTTGGAAACAACTTATTTTTTCCATGAAAGGAAAACTTAAGGCTGACACCAAAGGTTCTCTCTTGGACCACTTATTGCTCATTGTATATATGCTTTGCCTAGGATATCTTTTAACGGAAAGTGGTTTAGCATAGCACAGTTACGCTGCTGATACACATATCTAGTTCTCCTTTCCGAAGATGATGTGGCAAATATGTATTAGGTTGTTAGCAGTCTCAGTAGCTCAACCAATAGCACATTTGTTTTTGGTGATGGAAAACTGGAAGAGTGTGGATTCTATTCCAACACTGGGTAGTTGGATTAAATTTGTCTGACAGATGGCACAGAGAATTAAGGTTATGAGCTGTTAATGAGCTACTTCCTGTGGTGCAGGGTTTGATTCCCTCAGCCTGCATTTGCCTACTGTGTAGCTTTGAAAAAAAGTGAATCAACCAGATAGTATTTTGGGGAATTCAGGCTAGGCTCCATGATGGTCTCCTGAACTGCCTAGTAACTTTTTATGAACCTATGATGATCCAGAATCTATACATTCATGGCTATCAATAAAACAGTTGAAGTTAAACACAACCAGAACTTGGGCCCCGGTAGTCCATGTAACTTTAAGAGATTCCTTTGCTACTAATTTGTCAAACATTATAAGCACCGCAGCAATAAGTGTGAATTTGTTAATAAAATGTGTAACTTTGATGAACTTCAGACTTAAAGCTGACCCTTTAAGACTAGGTGTTGACTATAATGACATTCTCTTGTTTCTATTATCAAGGATTAAGTACCAGATATCAGCTCTACTGTACAGGGGGATAAAGCCCTGACTACAGAGCAAATGCCATATGTTTGATTTGCAGCTTGGGCAAATGAGGCGGAAGGATGGGTGTGCCCATCTGGTGGGGAAGTCACACACCTTGCTGTTGATACTTGGCAGAGGCTGGGGATATGCAGAGGGGGAGTGCTGTCCTAAAAGGGAAACTGACAGGGGACATGGCTAAATCATATTGGAACTGGGACACTACACCAGCACCACCCCAATGTACATCCATTCGCAGATATTATGGCTGCATGTTGGGAAGAATATTAGGGCATAAACCAAAATGAAATCTGCCATCAGCAGCAATATGACACTGCAACAAGAGCCTAATTGTGGAGGAGGTAAGGTGTACCCAGTATACCTGCTGAATGAGGAAAGGCCCTGGTGACAGCTGGTGGTCATTTGCAAGGTGCATAAAAAGTTCAGTCATTTTCTTTCCATGGGCTCCTTAAGGTTGGATATTAATTGAGATACCCTAATGCTAAGCTGGACCACCTACAAATGGTACAGAACTCTGTCCTGAGGCTACTTACCAGTTCATCATGTTACTAACATACCACATCTGTTCTGCACATTAATTATTGACTTCCTGTCTGTTACAGGATCATCTATACGATCTTAGTGCTAGTTTATTTTTTCCACTGATAACCTGGATACTTGTTATCTGAAAGAACTTATTGTTACCTACTGCCCTACCTGGGTTCTGTTTTAGTTCCACTAGTCCATCTTGAAACTTCTTTTGTTGTTTATCAGACCTCTCACCTGAGGAACTAGCTAACACAGTGGTTCCTGGACTGCCCATTGCTGTCTGGATTCAAGAAGACACTCAAAACATACCTTTTGGATACGGCATTTGTTGGTGTGGGATAAATTTTACTTATTTACTTGCTAGCGTGAACCTTTATTCTTAATCATTTGTATGTATGTTAAAATATGTTATATGTAATTGTTTTGTTTGTTATTACTATTTTTATGTGCAGCCTACCAGATCCCAGACCTCCACCATCATTTGATTATTTTCTCCTCAGATATTGCAATGCAGTCTTAACAGTTATGTTAAAAGGATGCAGGATTAACTGAAGAATAACTGCATTACTTTCTTTAAGGATAATTTGTATTCAGGCTATCATTTGAACTAAAGGATGTAAAAGAAGGCTTTAACATGCATTTCAGATCATCTAGAATCCTATGGTTTGGGGAACCTAGTGGCCCCCAGACCACGACTTAATTCAGCTATTTTGTCTGCAGTTCTTATAGTGCAGTCTTGTCAATTAGGCTGTGTTGGAAGTAAGCAGAAAAACGATAAAGAGTGACACTATGTGAAAGCTAAACAAAACAAAAGTTAATCTTTATGGTGTGAAGGACAAACTGGAGAAAACAGAAAGGGCATTGGAAATATTGGTAGAGAGTTGGGGAGGTACCGTTGAGTCTGTTGTCTAGGACTACATTTCACCTAATGTCAGCCCTGGAGGAGAGTGGTCTTTAGCACCTTAGAATTGGCGTGCAAAGAAGAGGGGCTAGAAAGCCTGTGAAACATTCAGGTGCCAGGATGACTAAATCCTGCATTCTTTAGTATTTGTGTTGATAGAGTCAATCTCGAAAATCGCTCTTCTCCTTAAAACTTTTCTTGCAGGGGGTCAAACCTCTTCTGCACCCCCCATACCACCGAACTTATGTATACCAACTCCAACATCGCCATACCTCTGAGAAAATGGAATATTCTGATAAATGGCATATTCAGTTTCTGTTTTTCTGGACTCACTCTAGCAGGTCCCGACATGTGAAACAATTGCTTCTCTGGTGTACTACTGGTTAGACAATAATAAAATGTCTTCCTTTACAGAAGATAGCAGCTTGTAGTAAAAATTTGCTAGACGTGCTTCTGTTCCAGTTTGGTGAAAAGCCTTTTCCTTCAAAGAGGTAATTGAGAGGGTCAGTCCTTCCTTACCATTGATGTATTCCAACATTAGAACTAATTATATTGAGTATTTGTGAAGTGGCTTCAACTGGCTCCATGGATAGCATGACAGCTTTACCCAGACAAAAACATAGAGTTTCTGAATGTAATGAACAGTCCTGTAGTCATCTTTTTATTCATACTCTACTCAGTCATATTGTATTTAAGTTTTAGAAAGGCTAATATTCAGCTTAGATGTTCAATATAACATATTTATAAAAAGAAGCATTATTCTTTTTTTTTTCCCAAAAAACTTTTTATTAAATTATAAACATTACATTTAGGAGTTGAATAAATATAAACAAACATTGTAAAAACAGATTGCAACTCTTATACAAATTAGAAAAGGAGAGAGAAAAAAATATAAATAACATCACACAATATATACAATATGTACACTAGGTAACCAGACAATAAACAATAAATTGAAACAGAATTATAAGCATTGATGTAATTTAAAATATGAGTATGAAAACTATACTAAACACCAGACCAGAAATAGTCTTAGAGGTTATTAATTATTAATAATGTTTAAAACCTTCTCCAGTACTATGTTTTTTAAAGCCATTTTTTTTTTGGACTCTTAAGCATATTTTTTTGAGCATCAATATATAAGTAAGCCATTTTTTGGAAAGTATCCCAGTTTAATTTGGTGCGATCAAGCCAATTTTGAGTTATGTAAAGCTTTATTAGAGAGCAAATAAAAATAAGAACATGAGTATCCATTTTTGAAAGATAGGTTATCGGTATATGAAGTATAGCAATTTCCCAGGACAGCGTGGATTTATGATACCCCATTCTCTGCAATCTTACTTTCAGAGAGGTCCATAATTTATGGGAAAAATGGCAATGCCACAGAATATGTAAGAGGTCAGCTTGGGGAGAGGAACAGCATATGCATGATGGGGATTTACTAGCATTAAATTTATTTAATTTATATGGTGTATAATAAGCGTTATTGTTAATCATTAATTGTGTGTATAGTAATTTCTTAAATGGAGCAAATTCCTGAGTATTTCTGATTGCCAAAAGTTTTTGATTCTCAGTTATTTGCGAATTATAATTTAACCAGATATTAGAAAAGAGACAGTTCTGGTCGAGTACTAAATTTTTTATCAGTTTGTAAGAGTTTGATAACATTTTCACTGATGATGATAGTGTGCCAATTATCGTATTTAAATTATTTAAATCATGTTCTGTAGGTTTTGTGGGTTCATACTTACCCATAATTACCTCTCTTAATTGACGTAGAATTGTGGAGTATTTCCAACTAACTTTCAGAATTTTACGCAAATCTATTAGGGACAGGTCTTTATATTTCAAGATATCCCAGACTTTCAAATTTTTTATTAGAGGATAATTTGTTAGGTTAAATGGTGTGTTATCCAACATTATATTAGGATTTAGATGGATTGGTTGAAAAAGATGATAGAACTTATCAAGATTACATAATTTTAGTAAATCCCGAAAAGCTTTAATCTTTTGTTTAAGAAAGATAGAAATTTTACTGGTGCTCTTCAAATCTAAAGAAATAAAAGGGATGGCTTCTGGATTTATGTTTTTAGATAAAATGTAATAATACCAAATCTTAACCCATAATGGGTGATGAATACCATCACTATTTTTAAATTTAGATATGGTTAATAGCTTGTTTGCTGAAACAATTAAATAGTAAACGTAGAAGTTTGGTAATCCCAAACCTCCTTTATCTTTAGAAATTGACAATCTAAAATAGGAGATTCTAACCGATTTGGGGAACCATAAAAATTTAGCTAACTCTTTATTTACTTTCTCAAAAAAGGATCTGGGAATTATCTGATCAGAAAAATTGAATTGATATAAAAATTTTGGCAGAATATTCATTTTGATTATAGCAGCCTTTGATAAAAGTGATAGATTTAATTGCTCCCATCTAGTTATGTCAGATAATATAGAGATCCAAACTTTACCTATGTTGTTTTGAAAAGAGGAGTGATTATTGTGTTCCATGTTTATTCCCAAATACTTCATACCAAAAGTAATCTGCATTTGTGAATCAGAGAACAAGTACGATTTATGAACCATGTGATTTAAAGGAAAAACATGAGTTTTTGAAGGATTAATAAGATAATTCGAAGCAAGAGAGAAAAGTTCAATAGAATTTGTTATTTTGCTAAGATCAGATATTGGAGTTTGGAAATATAATACTAGGTCGTCAGCAAAGACAGAAAAATAAATTTTTGTATTAAGAATCCTAGGGATCTTATGAAACGTGTTTTGAGTAATAAACAACAGTAATGGTTCTAAGTATATATTAAAAAGAAAAGGGGACAATGGACAACCTTGCCTCGTACCTCTGGTAATCTTTATAGGGGAAGATGTGTAACCATTAATATAAAGTCTGGTAAACATATCTTTGTATAAAGTTTTTAAGAAATTTGTAAAGGATAAAGGAAAATTGAAGCATGAGATAGTCTGAAAAAGAAAATCCCAACAGACTCTATCGAAAGCATTCGATGCATCAAGAATCAATGCATAAATTGGGTTAGAATCATTTTTGATAAGATGAATAATAGATTCTTAAGTCAGGGTGTAAGAAGCATTATTCTTCTTACAAATGATTTTACCTATTTTGTTTATCTTATTTATGGCTTTCAAGTGTATATTTGATACAATCAGGGAACTTATTCTTTCAAGAAATTAATTACTTATGGAAGGCTTCAGCTTTATTTATTTTATTTATTTCACATTTGTTAACCAGGTTAGTCCAACTAACCCGAGGGGAAAGAGCTCCAGCAAACATAAGCAAAGATAAACATACAGGACAAAAATGATTAAAAATACTGCAAATACAAAATTAATTATAAAGAGAAAAACAAAGAAAAGAATTATGAACATTAAAGGTTATACTGATAGTAGTGGACTAAAATTTACTACATATGAGAGTAAAAACAAAAAGATAATCATTGTTCAAAAGAAGGATGATGTACAGACATTGATAGGAAGTGGGGGGGGAGATAGTGTGGAGAATGGGAGGGGGCTATACTAGGGCTATAGTAGTAGAGCTGAGGGTTTAGTAGATTAGTTTAAGCAGAAGTTACTAACAACAAAACACAGTTAGGAGATGCAACAGGTTATACAGTGGGAGAGCCTATGACTAAGTGTGGTCAATGCAACGGCATAATTTCAAGTTTAGTAGGTGGGATTTAAGCTCCTTTTTAAAACAGAGAAAGGAAAGGTTGGATCTAATATGGAGAGGGAGTTTGTTCCAATTTAGTGAGACAGTGTTTGTAAAGTAGTTTGCCAATATTCCTTTTGGGTTTATAAACTGAGAGAAGATGCTGATCAGCACTCCAGACAGGCCGGGGGGGGGGGGTAGGGAGTAACATGGGAGGTGACAGCAAGGCAGGCAGAGGGGTTGTTCAGTATGGAAAAGGTAGTGTGGAGTTGCAACTGTAGGAGAAGGTACAGAAATTCCAGCTACTGAAGTTTGTTTAGTGAGAGGCAGTGATGGAAGAGAGTGGTTAGTTTAGAATAAATCTGGCAATTTTGTTGTACGTTTGTTCCAGTTTCTGCATTGAGGTTATCTGGATATTGGTAAGGATGGGGAAGCATGTAGAAGACTTGATAAGAGAACTGCCTGTGCAAGAGTGTGTTTAGTGGCAGTATTGAGGAATTTTTTGTTCCTATAAAGTAGTCCAAGTTTTTGGTGGTTTTTTTGATGGCCTGTTGTATGTGCAAGTCAAATTTTAGTGTGTCATTAATTATTACCCCAAGGTGTTTGGTGTGTGAGGCAGGGGAGATAGTGACGTCATCTAGGGAGGAAAGAGAAAAGTTGGATTTAAGGTGACAGAGTGTCTGAGGTAGGAAAAGAAGGAGTTGAGTTTTGTTAGGGTTAAGGATTAGTTGATTATTTCTGAGCCATTTGTCAACAGAGATAAAGGAAGTTTGTGTTAGTGTCTGTAGTTCAGAGATAGTATTGGAGATAGATAAGAGAGTAGAGTCATCTGCATATTGTATTACAGATGAGAGACTGCAGGATGAATGTAGGTCATTGGTAAAAGTGTTGAAAAAGGAGCGGTCCATGTATGGAGGCTTGGGGTACTCCTGTTTGAACAGCAAGGAAGGGTGAGAAAGCCTGCTGCCATCTATCAGCTTGTTTTCTGCCAGTAAGTTAGGACTGGAACCAGCCAAGAGTAGAAGGAGAGAGGTTTAGATCTGAAAGTTTGTTAAGAAGGATGGGATGAGACACAGTGTTGAAGGCTTTAGAGAGATCAATGAATAGACAGAAGAGGAGGTTGTTGTCCCTAGCTTCTGCAACCTTTTGAGTAAAGGATAGTAAGGCAGTTGAGGCACTGTGTTTAGGGCGGAAATCATGTTGCGAGGGGATGAGGAGATTTCCGTGAATGAGATAGGACAGTAGTTGAGTATGTATACATTTTTCAAGGATCTTAGAGAGTGGTAAGAGAAAAGCGATTGGTCTATAGTTAGAGGGTTCAACAGAGTTGGCGACTTTATGCAGAGGAGTGGTATAGAAGGATTTCCATATTTCTGGCCTAGTAGATTCCTGAATGGAGCGGTTGATTAAGATAGATACAGGATATGCAATAGAGTCACCAACAATTTTCAGAAAAATCCAAAAATAGCTGAATTTTCAGAAATTGAGGGGGGAGTTTATCAGTGCAGGGGGAGTTTATCGGTGCAGGGAGAGCATGGTTTTAGTTTAAGAAGCAGGGATTTGATGTATTTAGTAGAAACAGCAAATACAAAAAACACACAAGCCAGCAGCAAGCAGATGGTGTCAAAAGAACAGTTTAATAAAAACTGCCCCAACAGCCAAATGGCATCAAAAACATACCGGTTTCGGCAATGGTTAGAAACCTAGCCTTCTTCAGTGTAAATCAAGAAGCCAAAAAAGTAAAATGCTGTATTTATACAGATGTAACCATGCTGATTGGTTATAAAATTGTAAACATGTGCTGATACTCAAATACCATAAAGTAACACATAGTTTAAATGGCCATGAATACATTCAAAAATAAATTCAAAAATAAATAAATTGAATCATTACAGGGCTTAAGTACATACTTGTCTAAATGGCTATCTATCCCAATATTTGGATAGCATATATACAAGATGTAAAAACCAATTATACATAGGTCAATGTTCGACAAAATATGCATATATACAAAATTCATAATAAATCAGAATACATACTGCAATATAACATAAGTTAATCAATATATATGTGAAAAAATATATATGTGTATTCTAAGAATAGGAATACCATATGTTCCACATAACATGTAATATATATTTATAGACTATCATTCAACCCAGGGCTGAATAATGCTCCTAATTTCGTGATCCATTTCTTTTCTTTAATATTAAGTTTATTATGCCAACCACTCTTAATAGTTCTATCACCAATGATTTTATCTATAATAGTAAAATGAAATTTGGCAGTACTGTGTATTAGAGTGTGTTTATATAATGCATTAGTAGTTTTATGGCATCTAATGTCACTGAGGTGCTCTGAAATACGTAGTTTGACTGGTCTTGATGTCTGTCCTACATAAAATGAATGGCAAGTGCAACATGCCAAATAAACCGCCCAATCCGTGTTACAATTTGCAAAAAATCTAATGTCAAAAACAGTATTGGTATTCCTACTAGTAAACTCCTTGGTTTTCAACATATGTTTACAATTGACACAGTGGCCACATGGAAAAGAACCTATAAGTCTGTCACCTAAGATAGTGGTTTGATATACTTGTGGTAGAGTAGACTCATGATGATGTTTATAGTGATTGAAGTGACCAGCCAAATTCTTTCCTTTACGAAAAGAAAAAAGGCACTTATCAGGAACAATGTTTTTAATCTTAACATCAGCCTGCAAAATGTTCCAATTGTCCTTAATGATTTTAGTAAAGTTGTTTGTATTTCTACCAAATGTCGTAGTGAGTCTGAGTATGTTGCTCTTAACATATTTCTTTTTATATGTTAACAAATTCCGTCTGTGTAAACCCCTAGCATAATTCTGAGCCATGGTCACATATCCTGAACAATAACCACGCTCAATGAATCTATGATGCAAATCCTGAGCATGATTGACATAAGTAGTGTTCTCAGAACAATTCCGCCTGATCCTAATAGATTGCGATTTGGGAATGTTCTTTGCTATATGTTTTGGATGAAAGCTGGATGCGTGGAGAATCGTATTGTATTGGGGGAATTTTCTATGGGTTTCAGTTGTCAGAGTGTTGTCATTTTTCTTGGTCACCAAAACATCCAAAAATGTAATGGCTTCCCGATCATAAGTAATAGTAAATTGTATTCCCCAAATATTATCATTCAGGTATTCCATAAATTCCTGAAGATATAGAGTATCCGATCTCCACACCATCCAGCAATCATCCAAATATCTACGCCAGATATCTATTTCCGGCAGGAACAGATTATGAGTATCATCGTAAATCATAATCTGTTCAATATAAGCCATAAACAGATCAGCGTAAATGGGGGCAAAAGATGCCCCATAGCTGTACCTCTGATCTGCAGATAACATTCCTGGTTGTAGAAAAAAACATTCTTGGTCAAAACATGCTCAGTTAAGTTCAACAAGAGAGTATTGAAACCAGGTTGATATAATTTGGATGCATTGAGCCAAAATTCAATTGCATCAAGTCCACCCCAATGTGGAATATTAGTATAAAGTGAACTTACGTCCAAGGTACATAGTAACCATTCTTTATCCAATTGCATATCATTTATAATGCTCAGAAATTGAGTGGTATCCTGTATTCGTGATCTTATAAATGGTAGTAATGGCTTTAAATACATCGTTAGGAATTCAGAGAGAGGTTCTGTAATCGACCCCATGCCTGATACAATCGGCCTTCCAGGTGGATGTAAAAGATCCTTATGTATTTTAGGTAGAAAATAGATATATTGTCTAGTTGGATCAGTAATTGTTAACTGGTAACATGTTTTTTTGTCGATAATACCATTTTCAACAGCAGATTTCAAAAAGTCATCAATATCCTTTTTGAATACCAGGGTTGGGTCCAGTGGCATCTTAGTATAATATTTGACATCATTCAATTGTCTATGTGCTTCAATATCATAAGCACACCAATCTAACACTACCACTGCCCCTCCTTTATCTGCGTTAATAATAACTAATTCTTTATTGTTAACAAGTTCCTCTAGACAAGATTTTTCACCATCAGTGATGTTATTAGGCATAGGTCTCTCATAATTATGCTTAAAATGTAACTCACTAAGTACACTTCTCAAAAAAAGGTTGACAGCTGGATGCATAGGAGGAGTGAAATTAGAAGCATGATATTTGAAACTTTCTTGTTGTGAGTGTGTAGTATCCCCTTGTTCCTGAAAAAATAATTTTAGATTAATAAGCCTACAAAATGAAAATAGGTCATTAGTAAATGAATCTTCTGGAACAAAACGGGAATAAAGGATAAACCTTTATTGAGTAGAGATATCTGTTCATCTGATAAAATAGTGCTAGAAATATTACATACATTATTTATTTTTGGTTAGTATCTCCAACAAGTTCTGCAGACTGGTAACCTTTTGAGCTTCCTGCCCCCTCCTCCTCCTACCCCTGTATTCCCTAAAGGGATACATAGTTTTTACGTTTGGGAGTGGGGAGTCCATGGTGGACTGTGTGTCAGTATCTGTACCAGACGAGGTCTCCAAATCAGTAGACTCAATGTTGTTGCTATGCCCTTTTAATATGGAATGGACGTTTCCTTTTAAATTTAGAGGCTTGCTTCTTAACACTCTGTCCTTCTTGGAATCGGACATGTCTGACAGTCTTAAATGGTTGACCCTTGTCATAGTCCGAGATATCACGAGAAAACTTTTTAAGTTTTCTATCCTTTAAAATCATATCAAAATTCAACAGTTCAGTACTCAGTTTAGATAGTAAAGCCTGGAAGAAAGTTTCATTTTGATAATGATTACATTCCTCAATCAAATTCAAAACTGAAATAGTTTCACTCTCAATGATTCTAGTATAATGTTCAGATAAAGCTTTTACAAACTTCATCGAGCATTCTTGTTGTATATGATTCCATTCCGAGAGTAAACTATCATCAGGACTTGCCACCAACGGCTGTATTTTCACTCTGAGACCCCTAGGGCAAATGAATTGTTACAATAATTTGTTGACATTGGCCCTTAATAAGTGTATAAACTAACACCACTTAGAATGTAAGTCTTTATAAAGTTTGAAAAAACAGGAGTTTGATATAACAAATTAAGGACATAAACCCTACATCACTATGTTTCAAAAAGTACTGTTGTTATTAAATCATATAAATATATTGTAACAATTCTGTTTTGATAGTATAGTACAGACAAGATAGATTCATATTGCTTTACTGTTTTGTAATAGCAATTCAGTTTTTACAACTCTATATAGCAATAATTTTTTGGTGCCTATATGATTTAGTTTATATAGCACAAATCAACAATTTACAAGGGATTATAGGACTAAGTCAGTATCTGTCCATGATATGGTCGATAGCATTTGAACAACTCTAGTATATTTATATACACAATAACATTTTATTATTATTTTCACTCCATTGATTCTAGGCTGATCATTGTGTTTCAATTATACATTTTCACTTCTGGGACCACCTTTGTATATCTTTCAATATTAACAAATAAATGCTATTTGTGGGCCAAGCATTTTACCTTGACTTTTTTCAAATATACCATTATTGACCTGTATTAGACGTGGCTACAACTAACTAATTTTAGATTTATGGTGTTGAGCCATTATTGTCTGATTATTGTTTGACTATTTGATTTTGATATACAGGCCGTGGTTATATATAAGAATAATTTGGGTGATAATATGGATCTCCAAAAGCTTCTATTGGATTTATCATCAGATAAAGATGATATTGCAGCATTTGGCATTGGAAATGATACCACTGCCTCAGGAGAGATAATCTCTTTAAATCCCGAACAGAAATGTGAACAACAATTTGTTGCACTTAATAAAAATATGAAGGCTTTAAGATCCAGTGTTTGGCACCACAAACTATTGAAAGCATATTTGGCCAAGGGCATTTGCCCTAGGGTCTCAGAGTGAAAATACAGCCGTTGGTGGCAAGTCCTGATGATAGTTTACTCTCGGAATGGAATCATATACAACAAGAATGCTCGATGAAGTTTGTAAAAGCTTTATCTGAACATTATACTAGAATCATTGAGAGTGAAACTATTTCAGTTTTGAATTTGATTGAGGAATGTAATCATTATCAAAATGAAACTTTCTTCCAGGCTTTACTATCTAAACTGAGTACTGAACTGTTGAATTTTGATATGATTTTAAAGGATAGAAAACTTAAAAAGTTTTCTCGTGATATCTCGGACTATGACAAGGGTCAACCATTTAAGACTGTCAGACATGTCCGATTCCAAGAAGGACAGAGTGTTAAGAAGCAAGCCTCTAAATTTAAAAGGAAACGTCCACGTTCCATATTAAAAGGGCATAGCAACAACATTGAGTCTACTGATTTGGAGACCTCGTCTGGTACAGATACTGACACACAGTCCACCATGGACTCCCCCACTCCCAAACGTAAAAACTATGTATCCCCTTTAGGGAATACAGGGGTAGGAGGAGGAGGGGGGGCAGGAAGCACCGAAAAGGTTACCAGTCTGCAGAACTTGTTGGAGATACTAACCAAAAAATAAATAATGTATGTAATATTTCTAGCACTATTTTATCAGATGAACAGATATCTCTACTCAATAAAGGTTTATCCTTTATTCCCGGTTTTTTTGTTCCAGAAGATTCATTTACTAATGACCTATTTTCATTTTGTAGGCTTATTAATCTAAAATTATTTTTTCAGGAACAAGGGGATACTACACACTCACAACAAGAAAGTTTCAAATATCATGCTTCTAATTTCACTCCTCCTATGCATCCAGCTGTCAACCTTTTTTTGAGAAGTGTACTTAGTGAGTTACATTTTAAGCATAATTATGAGAGACCTATGCCTAATAACATCACTGATGGTGAAAAATCTTGTCTAGAGGAACTTGTTAACAATAAAGAATTAGTTATTATTAACGCAGATAAAGGAGGGGCAGTGGTAGTGTTAGATTGGTGTGCTTATGATATTGAAGCACATAGACAATTGAATGATGTCAAATATTATACTAAGATGCCACTGGACCCAACCCTGGTATTCAAAAAGGATATTGATGACTTTTTGAAATCTGCTGTTGAAAATGGTATTATCGACAAAAAAACATGTTACCAGTTAACAATTACTGATCCAACTAGACAATATATCTATTTTCTACCTAAAATACATAAGGATCTTTTACATCCACCTGGAAGGCCGATTGTATCAGGCATGGGGTCGATTACAGAACCTCTCTCTGAATTCCTAACGATGTATTTAAAGCCATTACTACCATTTATAAGATCACGAATACAGGATACCACTCAATTTCTGAGCATTATAAATGATATGCAATTGGATAAAGAATGGTTACTATGTACCTTGGACGTAAGTTCACTTTATACTAATATTCCACATTGGGGTGGACTTGATGCAATTGAATTTTGGCTCAATGCATCCAAATTATATCAACCTGGTTTCAATACTCTCTTGTTGAACTTAACTGAGCATGTTTTGACCAAGAATGTTTTTTTCTACAACCAGGAATGTTATCTGCAGATCAGAGGTACAGCTATGGGGGCATCTTTTGCCCCCATTTACGCTGATCTGTTTATGGCTTATATTGAACAGATTATGATTTACGATGATACTCATAATCTGTTCCTGCCGGAAATAGATATCTGGCGTAGATATTTGGATGATTGCTGGATGGTGTGGAGATCGGATACTCTATATCTTCAGGAATTTATGGAATACCTGAATGATAATATTTGGGGAATACAATTTACTATTACTTATGATCGGGAAGCCATTACATTTTTGGATGTTTTGGTGACCAAGAAAAATGACAACACTCTGACAACTGAAACCCATAGAAAATTCCCCCAATACAATACGATTCTCCACGCATCCAGCTTTCATCCAAAACATATAGCAAAGAACATTCCCAAATCGCAATTTATTAGGATCAGGCGGAATTGTTCTGAGAACACTACTTATGTCAATCATGCTCAGGATTTGCATCATAGATTCATTGAGCGTGGTTATTGTTCAGGATATGTGACCATGGCTCAGAATTATGCTAGGGGTTTACACAGACGGAATTTGTTAACATATAAAAAGAAATATGTTAAGAGCAACATACTCAGACTCACTACGACATTTGGTAGAAATACAAACAACTTTACTAAAATCATTAAGGACAATTGGAACATTTTGCAGGCTGATGTTAAGATTAAAACATTGTTCCTGATAAGTGCCTTTTTTCTTTTCGTAAAGGAAAGAATTTGGCTGGTCACTTCAATCACTATAAACATCATCATGAGTCTACTCTACCACAAGTATATCAAACCACTATCTTAGGTGACAGACTTATAGGTTCTTTTCCATGTGGCCACTGTGTCAATTGTAAACATATGTTGAAAACCAAGGAGTTTACTAGTAGGAATACCAATACTGTTTTTGACATTAGATTTTGCAAATTGTAACACGGATTAGGTTTATTTGGCATGTTGCACTTGCCATTCATTTTATGTAGGACAGACATCAAGACCAGTCAAACTACGTATTTCAGAGCACCTCAGTGACATTAGATGCCATAAAACTACTAATGCATTATATAAACACACTCTAATACACAGTACTGCCAAATTTCATTTTACTATTATAGATAAAATCATTGGTGATAGAACTATTAAGAGTGGTTGGCATAATAAACTTAATATTAAAGAAAAGAAATGGATCACGAAATTAGGAGCATTATTCAGCCCTGGGTTGAATGATAGTCTATAAATATATATTACATGTTATGTGGAACATATGGTATTCCTATTCTTAGAATACACATATATATTTTTTCACATATATATTGATTAACTTATGTTATATTGCAGTATGTATTCTGATTTATTATGAATTTTGTATATATGCATATTTTGTCGAACATTGACCTATGTATAATTGGTTTTTACATCTTGTATATATGCTATCCAAATATTGGGATAGATAGCCATTTAGACAAGTATGTACTTAAGCCCTGTAATGATTCAATTTATTTATTTTTGAATTTATTTTTGAATGTATTCATGGCCATTTAAACTATGTGTTACTTTATGGTATTTGAGTATCAGCACATGTTTACAATTTTATAACCAATCAGCATGGTTACATCTGTATAAATACAGCATTTTACTTTTTTGGCTTCTTGATTTACACTGAAGAAGGCTAGGTTTCTAACCATTGCCGAAACCGGTATGTTTTTGATGCCATTTGGCTGTTGGGGCAGTTTTTATTAAACTGTTCTTTTGACACCATCTGCTTGCTGCTGGCTTGTGTGTTTTTTGTATTTGGAGATACTCCTTTTGAAGCCGTGCAGCTCCTGACGCGCAGGGGGAATTTCTTGTTTAGTAGAAACAGGTCACAAGGTAAAAGGCTGAAAGACAGAGAAGCATAGGGGTTTAGGGGGAGGTGAGGATGACACAGAAGAGTTGGGATGAGCAGAGTTACCAGAGGGTAGGAGTTTAGAGATGTTGTCTATATAGTGTTTGCTGAGTACGTCTGCAGTTTCAGAAGGAGAGTGATAGGGGAAAGGGTTAGGGATGGTAGGAAAACCAGTGTGGAGCAGGAAGATGATAGTAATCTAGAATTTTTGGGGGTCATTTGGGTGAGAGCTTTGAAATTTAGTGAAATATTGACATTTATCCACAATAATAAATTTTTTACATGATTTCTGAGTTGCTTATAACCTTGGAGACAGGTGGGAGTTTTAGTGGTTTGCCATCTTTTCCATACAGCATCTCTTACATGCATCAAAGCATGAGTAGCTTTGGAGAGCCAGGGTGCAAAATTAGATTTGGTTCTGATTTTGGGAGTTGGGGCAAGAGAGTTTAGGACATCAAAGAAAATGTTGTTGAATTTAGTAACAGCATCATTGAGCAGGAGAGTTTTTAGGAAAGACCAGTTGATGGCAGAGAGCCTATAGTTAAAGGTTTAAGGGGAAATGTTAGTCAGTTTCCTACAATCTCTGTAGACATGGGGCTTAGAGAGATGAGGAGAGTGCCTTAAGATAGAGATGGGACAATGGTCACTAAAAGAGTCAGGGAAGGTAGAAGGGTTACAATAGCTGTTTGGAGAGTTGGTCAAGATCCAGTCAATTGTGGAACCAGTAGCATTTCTACTGTAGTGGGTAGGGGTAGTGATCAGTTGTGAAAATCCATACAGGTTAATGAAATGTTGGGTGAGTGACATAAGGGAGTTCTAATCTATATTAACATCTCCAAGAATGATGGTTTCATAGGGGATGGAGTTGTTTATCCAGGAGAGTAATGATAGGGATGTTTTAACCTGGGTGGATATAGATAGAGGCAATAGCAAACTTCCTATAGTTACTGATGTGGCAGTCTAGGAGCAGTAGTTCAGCAGGGGAGAAACTAGGCAGGGTAATGTCTATAGGTGTTAGCGTCAGTGAGACAGAGTACAAGATAGCCACCCCACCACCTTTTTGGGCATCCTATCAGACCTATAGATATTGTATTGAGGTGGCAGAAATTCAGATGACTTGATATGTGGTTTTAGCCAGGTTTCCGATAAGGCCAGGATGTGAGGTTTGTGTTGGGCCAACCATGCTTGAAGTTCAGACGTTTTGTTGTTTAGGCTTTGGATGTTCATTGCAGAGATAAAGAGATGTTTGAGGCTTGATATATTTGAGAATGTCTTTGGGGGACAGCAGATGAAGGTGGAAGGGTAGTGGAGAGAGGGGAAGGACCAGGATTAGGATGGATGTCACCAGAAACCAGAAGAGCAAAGACAAGATGGAAAAGATGAGGGTGGTCAGTAAGGGGAACAGGGTACTTGAGTTTGGGCTTAGGAGTAAGAGCGGGGTAGGCCATGAGTTTAAATTTAAGACATTGAAAGGGGGAGAGACAGAAAAAAGAGGGGGCTATAGTCAGTGGAGCTTGGTTATATGTTGTAAGAGGTCTGGGAAAGGGAAAGGTGGGGGAAGAGCGGAAGATATGGAGCTCAGTGTGGTAGGAAGTGCTTAAGGCTAGTGAGATTAGAAGTGGGAGAAATAGCAGTAAGGATAGCATTGTGTGATGGAAAAAGGAGGGAAAAATATAAAGAAATATATTAGGGAATGGTGGTGGCTAGAGATAAGCAGTGTGAGGCAAGGAACAGTATTGAGAGGTGGAAATAGTGAGTATGTTAGGAAATAGTAGGTATGCTAGGGAGTGAAAGAGTTAAGTGTGAGAGAGTCAAGCCACAGAGCAGGCAGTACAAGGTGGGCGGGGAAAAGAAGAAGATTGGAAACAAGGTAGGAGGAGTGAAAGGGAGAGAGCACATAAGTTCATTTTTCTCATTCTGTGTTCATTATGTGGCAGTTGAGACTGGATGCTTGCCATTACCCAGGGATAAATGTGTATTTTGTCCATTATGTGTATTTTAAAATTAAGACGCTTAAACCGGTAGAAATTTTTTTTTCTTTTTTTCAATAATATTTTTTATACTGCTTGGATACATACAAACACACACTTTAAAACATATTTTGTACAGATGTATATAAATATACGCTTCATAATATAATGCTTTTAAAGAAAATATTTTTTGTAAACATTTTTTAGAAATGTTTTTATTTATTTATTAGGTATGCTTATGTATGCAACTAATGTTTTTTGATGTCCACAATATAGTAGAACTGTTTGTTTTACTTGAAGGGAGGTGGAGTTTGCTTTCTAAGCAAGAAATGGACAGCCACTCATATTATTGTTTTTAAACATGTGATAGGAAGGAGGGGAATTTAAACCCGTGTTTTAAAATGTTTTTATCTGAAGAAGTTGTTTTTTTGTAAACAACAAAAAGCATTGTTAAAAGCTTAATAAAACTGTTTCCTGCATCTGTGTGGAAAGAGGTCATGTTTTGGGCAATCTGACTTGCACTACTTTGGCATTTTTGGAATTTCTTACAGGAGAAAAGAGGCAATAAATAGAGCACCAAAAGCCCTTTGACTGACCAAAATGGTGACTCGCTTTGTTACACAGCACAGTAAAAGAGAACTTAACAAATGTTTTTATGTTTGTAACCTACACTGTTTAATTGTTGGGAGAGAAAAAGTTGTTGTTAGAGACTGTGGTGGCCAATTGCAATCCCGTAGACACCATTTTGCAGGAACTGCAGTACACTAGTGTGGGTAAATGCAGAGTTTGTCTAGAAAAAACAGAAAAGCAGAGATTTTAGGGTAAGCATTAAGGCAACAACAGACAGTTATTTTACAACAGCACAATCAGAGAGGTTTGAGGGGAGGTAAAAGTACCACACTTCAGTGTGGACTAGGGTTTATGGCTAAGAAAACGTAGTAGTAGAGAAACATAACAAACACTTGCCAGATTTTACAGATATACCAGAAAAAACTAATCAATCGTTCATCATTGTACAAATGCAGAATAGCCAGTAAAAACAATTCCAGTATAGCTAGCACAAGTTATTCAGGTTGTAAATAGACTTATTCAATGTGTGCAAGCAATTTAAACATTAAAAACATATGTAGCAAGTAGTCATTCTGATGATTATACACTATCTCTAGGTGCAGGTTCAGTTTAATCACAAATATTACAAGGGAATTCAGTAAAGGTCACTTGCTACTTATAAAGCTTCTGCAACAAAATAGAGCAGTCTGTGCAGTAACAGAGCCTAGAAATAGGTATGTGCAGTATCAGAGCCTAGAAATAGGTTCTACAGTTACACACAAAAACAGTAAAAAATCCATACAATGAAGAAACTTACACTGTAAGTCATGCCAGGTCAGCCAAGGGGGGAGAGACAGGGAATCCTAAGCACCTAGGTTTGAAAATGGTGCCTGTACTACTTCATAGGTTCATAGGTTAGTACTAAGCTAACTGCCCTTGCGAGCCATTTTTTTTAAGCTTAGCCAATTATGCCTTTTGAGACTCAAACCATGCACCTTGTGTTTGTAAGGCAAACACCTTAACCATTGGGCCACCCTCCCAACTCCCCAAAAAATAAATACGAAAGGGAGTGGTGGGACTCGAACCATGAATGCCTCTTCTTTGTGCGAACGCGCTACCATTACACTATTGCTACTTTGTAGTCAGTAAAAACTATTAGAGGTAAGAGGGGGCGGGGGAAAAGAGATGGCAGTAGGAGTGGTTAGATTGAGAATCATGAAGTTGAAAATGGTGCCTGTACTACTGTAGCCAGTATAAATTGTTAGAGGTAAGGGGGGGGGGGGGTTTGAGGAAAAGGGAAGGCAGTAGGAGTGGTTAGAGGGAGAATCTTGAATGACTCTATGCCACACCGCAAGCAAGTTGAATGTAAGGGCCTAAAACCTGCACTTAGCACTTTAATTTTACTTACTTTTAGCTTTGTTAAGAGATAGCCACCATTTTCATTTTGGAGATATTTCCAGAAACTATTTCTGACTATGAAACATTCTTTTCTTTAATGTTGCAAAAGGCTTCAAATTATGTACTTCTTCTTTTCAGTGCCATTAAAGGCAGACCTCAGAAAGGATTGCCGTGATGCAGAAGGCTTAACTTTAAATGGTTTTGTATCATATTAAGTATTTCCTATTCTAAGACCACACTTCCGCTACAGTTTTTCCCTGGAGGTAGCTGTAGCATGGAGAGTGGTCTCACTGGAGAAGCTGCGTGCTAATGCAACAGTCTGGGGGGAGAAACAAATGGTACTTAGCCATCTGATCTATCCCAGAAATTACAGCAGCTCTGAACTTATTCAGCAGAGCAATTCTGCCAAGTTATTTTTTTTTTTCCTCACAAGAAGGAAAATGTGCAAGCCATCTTTTGACGGTGAATGGGACTGGTCAGGACTTCTATTGTGGCTACAATTAAGTATAGCAATGCTGTGTTTTTTTTTGTGTGTGTGAGTGTGTGTGTGTGTGTGTGTGTGTGTGTGTGTGTGTGTGTGTGTGTGTGTGTGTGTGTGTGTGTGTGTGTGTGTCATTGTGTGTGCACACAGACATGTTGGGAGGTCTTTATGCTGCTATGATACACGAGTTGGTTAGCAGAAAAGTAGTGTGATTTTGTCTAAAAATGCAGTGTTTGATTCAGAGGCATGTTAATCAGCTGCTGATAAGGTGTTTCTCTGTGTGACTTTACCTCGCCTCTGAATCAGAGATTCTCTCCATCACACTGATTAACTAACCAAAATTAGCTAAGTAGTTTTGTCAGAGAAGATCTCTCTTGGAATCAAGTTTTATTTATTATTTATTTTATTTAACATTTGTTTACCAGGATAGTCCGACTGGACAACAGGTGTCCATTTTCAGCGGAGGCATGTTCAAGTAAGGTTAACAGTTGAACAAAAAACAAGGTTGTAGTAGAAGTATATGATCACAGCACAACTGTACAATTAACTTCATAGTAAGAACAAATTTAAAAGAAATTTACAGTATATACAATTTGCTTGGGTAGAGTATAAGTCAGTAAATTTCTAAAATGTTTTTGCATCAGTGTTGCCGGGCATGGCTATTTCTGTTGATTTTCAACTCTGATATGGCCCATAATGGTCAAATTGTTATAGCAGGGCATGTACTTTACAAAATATTACATGGATTTCTCTAGACTTCTCTAGATTTTGTAAAGATATAGCATTGATCTGTTTTACTATTGTAGTAAAGATGTACGCAGAGGTATAACCTACTTAAGAATACTGTTAAGAAACTATATAAATTAACATTTCAACAGATAATTCTATATCTGGTCTCTAGCTTCTTCCAGGCTGGTATCATCATACATATTTACTACTGAAGTTATATGATTTGCTCTATGTTTATTTTTTTAAGGTTTATTGTTTAAAGTAGGCAGGCTGAACTGGTGGGCCACTTTTTAGCTCCTGTCATTCTTCAGTATTAAGAGTACATTTCATTAAACAGTTTATATATAGTTTGCCTACATTAAGTAGAAGAGCATTGCACTTACAGCAAGAGAGGAGAGAAGAAACAATACATAAAGAGCTCATAACACAAATAGAAAGATATCCAGTGTATAATTAGTCTTGAAACATACCCTAGTCATTTTTAATGCTTTATACCTACAGAAATTATAATTACTGTGCAGTTTGTAATGTGGGATTTAAACTGCTACTAAGTAATGTCCTTGATTGCCACTGAAATGCTGTTCCATGCTTTAGGGGTCCTGAAGAAGACCTTTGCAAAGCATTATAATAAGTAAGATTCCGACAGCAACAGAAATAAAGTTAATGTTGAGAAGCAAAGCCAATCAGTCAATGGTTTAAGAGTAAGCAGAGTTCTGAGGATAGACCAGTCTTCCAGGAGATGGGTTTTGAATATGAGGTGCTATGAAGGGGTGTTTGCCCTTTGAAAAATGATAAGAACATGGCTTTGTCAAGAGCTGCAAAATGCTGTTCAAGTCTGGGGGCTAGAACAATGAAAACAAGTATGTGTTTAATAATATTGACAGATGAGTCTGTGATTAGCAGTAGACAATACCCTAAGGTAGAAAATTATCTTTTTGGGTGTTGTAGCTTTGGTTTCAGGAAATAAGTATTGTGAGATTCTTCCGCATGTTCTTAGTATGACATTAATTATATACCGGTGGAATGGCTGAGCTCTTGGATTAAGGATAAAAAAGGCATTATTACAGAATGCGAATAGTAATGGTTTGAGTGGGAACTTTCACAGCTACCTGGTCTGGATATGAAAAAAAAGTATTGCTGTTTCAGCATAAAAGGTTCTGTATGGTCAGTATAAAAAAAAAAAACTTTTTGGTGCTTTTCATGTGCATTGTACTTCTAAGGCAGAGTGAATGCATGCAGGTATAAAAGGAAATATACATGCTCTAAAATTCAGAGCTAAAGGAGACAGCAATATGAAAAAAAGCATGTACTGAATGGTCCAAATTTGTAATCCTCCTTCATAGCAGAAAGAGAAGAAGGGAATCACACCCTGGCCAAGCAAAACTTCATAAGGGAAAAATATCCATCAGAGATAAAAACATAAGTGAAATCTAAAGAGTGTGGTTGGAGAGTATTAGTACTGCAACAGTGATCTATTCAAACATCTACTATTATTGTACGTTTATAGACATTGTGTTCATCATTAGATCACTGCTGTGCTAGAATGAAGCTGTGGGATGATTTCCAAAGAATAGATAGCACGGGTAGAGGATGAAGGAGCTGAGTCCAGGAGTCCTTGATGAACAGGCCTAGCAAATCATCTTCTGGCCTTGGAAAATGAGTCAGTTTGTAATGTTAAATAAAAGTATACAGAGATGACTAAGTTGCTGCCTCTAGAATAGCTCTAGAGTCCACCCTTTTCTAAAAAGTCCCAGAGGCAACTACAGCTCTAATAGAGTGAGTCTTGACCTTTTAGGGGTGTTTTTTCATGGTGAAAGTAACAGAAATGGATGCAATGAGACACTCATTCAGAAATGGTCTGCTGTGACAGTGGTTGTCCTTGTTTCTTTCCATCATAGGAGATAAATAGTTTGTCAGAAATTCTGAATTATTTAGACCTGCCCAGGTAGTAATGTGGATATCCAAGGACATCCAATGTATGTAGAATTATTTCTTCCCTGTTTGGGGGTTCATGAAAAAACTCAAAAAAGAAGAATAGATTGATTTATGGTAAATTCAGACACAACCTTTGACATAAGGAAGGGTCAGCTCTTAAGGTAACCCTATCCTCTGTGAAAGATGAAAAGGGATGGATAGACATGAGGGCTTCTAACTCAGATACTCTAGCTAAAATCAGAGAACTAAGCAAATCTGTCTTCCAAGACAAGAAACTTCAAGGCAGCTTCTGCAGCTGATTCAAGTGGAGGAAGAGTTCAATTTTTCTATCACAAGATTAAAATAAGGTGGCTGAATATGTAATGCCCCTTTCAGAAATTGTTTTTTTGGAATACATTAGGAAAGCTAGGATCTAACATCAAACAAGCTGAAATGGTCAATAGATGCACCTTGAAAGAAATGTAGGATAGGCACGATTTGAGAAATTCACACGGGTACCTGAGAAGCAGGGAAGCCTTTGCTCTTGATGAATTGTGGTCTCTCCTGTGGAACAAACCAGACAATCTCTACATTGTTGCCAAATATGATTTTCTAATAACAGTTTTTCTAGATTCTTTCAACACCTGTTTTATGTCCTACAAAACAAAAAAGCTTAAATGGCTTCAAAGTCGGATGGAGGTTCTGTAGGTTGGGGTGGATCAGTGATCCTTTATTCTGTGTGAGTAGGTCTAATCTGTGAGGACGTTTTTGGTAACTGTCCATGGCCAGTTTCATGAGAAGGGAGATTCCTGGCCAAAAGTGAGTTAAGATATTTACTTTTGGAGAGTCTTTCTGTATCTTTAGAATAACTCCATTTTCAGAGGAAATAGAGGGAGCAAAAAGGTACAGTCCATCCATGGGAAAGAAAAATAATCTATTCTCCAAGCCTTTCATCAAGGTGTCCTGGTACAGAACTTCTTTGACTGTTTGTTGTGAATGGAGACAAACAGATCAACTTAAGGATTTCTTGTATCTGTGAGGCTCCATCATGGGTTTGCTCAGACTGTCTGCTACAGTCTTCTGCTCTGATGGAATGTAATTTTCCAAATGGGAGAGATTGTGGTGAATTGTGACTTCAAAGAAAATCATAGTTCATCTGCATAGGAGGTAAGATGTGGTTACCTGATGTTTATTTATGTACCACATCACAGTGGTGTTATCAATAATCAACAATAGTGGTCCTGCAGTGCACAGCTGATTCAAGGATGTTAATGTTTTTCTCAGGGCCAGTGTTTTCTTGAGTTTGCTGTGTTTCTTCTTGAAATATGGACCCTAGGTCCCCTGGACTTTGATTCCTTTGGATACTGTACCCCATCCCAAGAAAAGTCTGAAGCATCTGTTGTTACAGACTGAGGTGGGCTGGGAGGACACAGATGGAGACCTAGATTCAACTGGATCTAAACTGCCATCACAGTAGCTCGTTTTGCCAAAGCCAAGGACTGAGATAGGAGAGGATAAAGGATATCATCGTTGGGTCCAGAATAATTTCAGTAACCACTGAATCTTCCCATATGGACTCTGACTAAGGACAGCACTAGAATAGTTACAGACACATAGCCTAGAAGCCTGACATAGTCCCTTGCAATTGTCATTGACTGGTCAGCCAAATCTAAAAAATGCAGATGGTAAAAAGAAACCTTTTCCAGAGGGAGATAGGCCATCCTGAGAGAAGTGTCTAAAAGACACCCAGAAATGTCAGCCTGTGAGAATGAGTTAGGAAAGGCTTTCTAGTCTACTTTAAAATGTGTATTTTGAAAAAGATTTATGGTGAAGAGAATAGGTGTTTGGGTGTCTTGAAATGGCTCCGCTAGGATGAGGCAATCATCCAGACAAGAATAAATGCATATTTCAGAAAGCAATTACTGGAGCTAGGGATTTTGTGAATGTCCTTAGAACTGTGGTGACACCAAATGGTAAGGATGTAAACTGAAAATATAACCCATATTCAAAAATTTTAAATAAGACCTGATGTCCTTGTGAATATGAATATGAATATGATGGTATGCATCCACGAGATCTAGCATAGCTAGAAAACCTCAGGAAGACATAAGGGGAAACAACCTGTTGGGTAAGTATTTTGAATTTTGGAATTTTTAGGAATAAGTTTAGAATGGTAAGATCTTACAGTGGTCTCTAGGTTACTGTTTTACTTAGGTAATAGAAAAAATCCTAGAATAAAATCCCCTTCCCTCCTAGAATCTGGGAACAGGTGATATTACACTTTGCACTGTGCCAGCGTTTCTAACAGAATGAAAGGAAATATCAGAGTGATTTTGGGAGAAAGGAATCTCACCTACATTTGTAACCCTATTGGATTATTTCTAGTACCAAACTTCTGTTGTTATTTGTTTCCAAAGTGATAGAGAAATAGAATTCCAGCTATTTTGCAGGGATGGCTGGGGAGTGCTTACACGATCACGTACATCTCTTTGACTGAGCAGACCCTTGGGGCTCTTTGTAATTTTTCTTGGCATTCCTCCTGCCATTTCTTTTTGTATTGTTGCTTTCCTGACTTTTGTTGCCCTGATTTTAAAGATTTCCTGAAAAGGGGTGTCCAGGGCTAGAGGAATATTTTTTAGTATACTTGGGAACTGGTAACCAAAAAAAAAAAGTTGATGGAGCTGACAAAGGGGACATCTTTATCTAACTGGGCATTAAGGATGTGGGATTTAATATCTTCAGGGAGACTCTGTAATCAGAGCCAGATATATCTACACGTCACAGAGCATGTGCTTCCAGTTCTACAAACTGCATCAGCTGTAGCACAAGAACACTGTAAAATGTTTTGTGACCTAAGATACAGAAGAAAGCATATTAGTTAGACAGAATTTGGCATCAGAAGGAAGAAAATTAGAAATTATCTGATTCATGTCTGATGATGTGGCAAGAAAGAATTTGGCCATATGAGCTTAATGACTTACAGCTCTGAAGGCTAGAGCTGAAGAGGTATAAACCTTCTGATCATATCTGCCACATGTATTTCCATCTTTGTCACTGGGTATGGGGTTGAAAGAGGTTAAGGGTTTAGAAGATTTCTCCTTTTTAAAAGAGATGACAGCAAGGTCCGTCAGAGGGTTTGGAAAGGAATTTCTATACCCAGTCACTTTATGTAGGTTATCAGGCTTTTTGGGTGCAAAAGGTTAAACATCTGGGGAAGAAAATACAGAACTGAATGCATCCTCCAAGACTTCTTTATATTTTTATCTTTATACTTCAATAAAACTGGAATTGCTAAGGATTTTGGGGATTCTATACGAAAAAGGTCATAATGTCTCTTCTGTTTCTGAAATCGTTCTTCCTTCGCATTGAAAAAGGTCTTTCACTTTAGAAACTTCATCAAAGAAAGAAATCTCCTCAACCAAAGAGTCAGAAGAACTATTTTCTGCTGATTCTGACTCATATTTGGGAGGAATAGACCCGAAACACATAGTCAAGTTCTTCCTTGTCTGATTCCAAAATGGACTACTTCTAAAAAGAAGGAGAGCTCCTTCTTTTAAAATGAGAGGCAACTGAAAATGAGGATTGAAAAGACTGAAAAGTTCTAAAAACCCTTTTATTTTGGGGGGATTTTTTCCTTGGAATATCTAATTTAATTATTTTAGACATATTGTACATCCAGACTTCTATAATGTTAACCCTATCTCATCCCATGTTAACACCTAACCTAGTCCATCCGACCCTTCAGACAAAAGAAAACAATGACTTCATTCCTCAGTAGTTCCCTGACATCCTGTCTATGCAGACATGCCTGGTACCAGACCCATAACAGAGTCTTAGAGAGTAACACCAGAGGGGTCAGGATCATCAGACTGGTGGTCTGAGGGCTTGATTATGGAGACAGCAGGTATGGTGGTCTCAGACCAGGAAAGAGCAGCCAAACACAGGTTAGCATCATGGTCCTCTTTAGTGGTCATTTTCTATCTCTTTACCTGAATGGGACATCTAATAATGGAAAGTCAGCAGCTATGGAGAACCAAGTGAGGGCTTCCAAACATTTGTTCATAGATTCATAGATTAGTACTAGGCTAACTGCCCTTGTGGGCCATTTTAAGCCTAGCCAATTATCCGTTGTGAGACTCAAACCCTGCAGCTTGTGCTTGTAAGGCAAACACCTTAACCATTAGGCCACCCTCCCAACCCTTCAGCAGTATAAGGCCATTAAGCTGACTGGGAATAGTCTGAAGGGTAAAAGAAAGTCAAAACTAACATAAATGGGCATAGTGTGATTCCATCAAACAAAAAAGAAATGGGCAATGTCAGAATCCTTGTATGGGCTTTTTTTATTACGCACATATTTTCCCTTTGTGCTGCACATATCAGTAGAACTTACTACAAGGTTTAGTCAAAAATAAAATGAAGGTCTACTGTCTATGTATCAGTGGGCTGTCTGAAAATCTTAGATGTAAAAGTAAGGTATTCGGCATGGTGTTAGTAAGGGATTATTTTACCGATAGAGTGTTTGTCCCAGAAGAAGTTGAATGCACAAAGATTATATTTGTAATTATTTTAACTCAAGGACCCACTATGTAAAACATATTAGAGCATATACTAGATTACACTATAACTCTGGCTTTGTGTGTGAATACATAGAACTGCTGCAATGTGCCTCAAGTCTTAGCTAAAGGAACATGTTATTATCAGTGCAAATTTCTGACCCCAACATGGGATAGGTGGGGAAAAGGACTGGGTAAAGAGTTAAGGGCCAAACCTCACACAGTGCAAAATGATCACGGCTCATTCATTCTCAAGAACTGTAATCTCTATCATATTAAAGCCAGGATTTCAGTGCACATCTTTACAGAGGACCTGTAAAATTTACACTTAATAATAGCTACTGCCAGATGAGCAAGCAGTGTGTGTGTGTGTGTGTGTGTGTGTGTGTGTGTGTGTGTGTGTGTGTGTGTGTGTGTGTGTGTGTGTGTGTGTGTGTGTGTGTGTGCCCGCATGCTTAGTGGGGGCAGAGCAATTTGCTAACAGATGTAGTGTAACTTGAAACTTGCCATAAATTGTCTTAAGTCTATTTGACAGCATTCGCCTTGAGAAAAAACAATATTTTTCTAACAGGTGGGGAGGGAAGTTAGTACTAAGTTGCATTCCAAAAATTACTTTCCCTAATACATAACAATAGCAGAGAGTTTGCTAGCTCATTAATAATTAAAATGCACTTCCATTATACAAAGTAAACAAGAGGGTTTAGCAATATGAAACCCCAGTGTTGCCTTTTATAATCCAGATAAATGTTGCAGACAAGCAAAACTCTGCCTTGAGAGGAAGAACATAGCCGGCATCCAAATGTACTTGCAACTGACAGCAACCACAGGGCAGACTTCCCTGTAACTCTTATTTTTTTGGATGCTGCAACCATCTACTGTCCAAGAAATTACTGAATGGAAACAAATTACTGAATGGAAACAGAAGTATAGCTAGTTATTCTGGCATCAAGTACTGTCCCCTAATCTTTAACCCACCTCAATTCCTCAAACTTGAGCAGCAAAAAAAAAAAAAAGGCTATTCTTATCTTTTGTAGCAATCTGCTTGGAAGCAGGCGCTATACCTTATGCCATGTGCAGAGCACACTAAAGTGCATCCGTTCTCAACAGAAATGCAATATCAACCAATTGGCATCTGCAGATCACACCCCCTAGTACTCTGTTATATTTTTTTTTGGGGGGGGGACTGCTGCACCCTTCACCCTACCTTAGCTATGCCACTATGAACACTAATATAAACATGACACTCATACAGTCTGTGAAGGAGTGTGAAGATTGGGTGAAGAAATGTGAAGGCTGCCAGCCTAGCTAGATAGAATTTTATAGATAATTCTGTCTTTACTAAACATTAATGCAAGCCACAGGCTTGTTGTCTTAAATGGTAAAAATAGTGTTACATGTGGAACTGGAAAACAAATGGAACAACAGTGCACTCTACTGACCAAGTAATGCATGTTGTGACCCTTTGATCTACACACGGCTCCAGTCTGTCTAAGTAAAGGAATTCTTGCTATTGTTGTAAGGCCAGAGTTAATGGCCAGAATTTGCATGCATAAATGTCCTTTATTGCTCTGGTTTCTGCCCAGAGATGAAGAATGTAAATGTAGTTTCTGTTAGCCTGGGAACCCAGGGAAGTGTACAGAATGATGTAATGTGAACCAGGAATGTGATTTTAAAAACAGAGAATCAAAGAGCATTAGGCTTTTTTGTCTTGACCATCCAACTCAACAGCACTGCCTTTGCTCTATGTGTAAGTTTATCTTAGACTTGTATTTTCTCTTAAAAATAGCTAGAAACTAGAAAGATTAGACTAAGTGTTTTTCTGTGATATCAGAACTGTACTACTGAATTATTTTAAGTATTTCTCTGTGATCTCTGAACTCTTGACTAGCAATGTGTAGGAAAAGGTATTGTCTTGTGTTTTTATTATTTATTAAATATTTTAAAACCTTCCAACTGTGGCTGTTTTGTGTAGAGATAATTTAAGCTCTAGAGTACATTGCATGTATATAAATATCCTGTACCAAGTTACGCTAATAAGCCTTGACTGTTTAGTCGCGCTTACCAATTGGATAATAATATTGCACAGTAATAATTGGACACCCTTTTAAGGGCCTTTGAGTAGCTGATAAATATTAGGGGGTGATGGCAGCTGGTACTACCGTATAGTCTGGGAAAAAGGGGCACAGCTGGAGAACCTGTGCCAGCCTTCCCCAGGAGTGTCTGTGAGGTTGTATAAACTCTTCTCAAAGTGTGTGTGTGTGTGTGTGTGTGTGTGTGTGTGTGTGTGTGTGTGTGTGTGTGTGTGTGTGTGTGTGTGTGTGTGTGTGTGTGTGTGTGTGTGTGTGTGTTAGCTACTTGGGCAGTGACACAAAGCAGTGGTTGGACAGAGAGGGTGCTGGAGGTTTTAGCTTGCCCACTAGGCTGAGATCTAGACCCTATAGCTCTGCCAGTGAGGAGTCTTATTGGGGACCTGGTGAGCAAGGGAGCAACCAGCCCCAGACTGACTGTGATCTCTGTGTGCTCTTAAGGGAAATTGTACTTTACTCTGTGCATTTGGTATCCTTTCCTCCTATATGACATGCCCCTCACTGGTGTTAGTGGTGAGGATTGAAGCTCCTTGATTGCTGGGTCAGGACGCAGGCATCACAAGGAGCATCAGCCTCCTCTCGTACAGGTAACTACCAAACAGAGACATGGAACTCTAAAGAAAGAAAATACAAGTTTCCAAAGAAAGTACAAGTTTCTAAGTTCCGTTGTTGACAGGAAGCTGCAAAGCAGACTTACACAAACAGTCCTTCTGAAGCAGGATAAGCCAAATGTATTTTAATTTTGTCAGTTGCACAAAAGATGAAAAGACAGTAATACACAGGTATAATTTGGAATAGCTGGCAGAAAATAAACTGATACCAGTTTGTTTAGCATTATACAAACCACTGTTCCAAGTCAGTCAGTAGTACTGATTTTTGTGTGTTTGCAGTTGGGGTAAGTTCAACAATGCTGTCAAGTGATATGTATTTTACTGGTTTGTGAAGTGTTTAACTATTCTTTCACTGTAAAGAGTTCTAGGTATTTTGTTAGATGTGAGATATTCAGCAGCTGCGTATCTTACAGTGCAACTGTTTTCATATTTATTATTTCCATACCAAAAGCTGCATTACCTCATTTGGGAATGGAACTGTATGCAGTAAGCAACTTAGTTTTAAAGACAGAAGTGGTTTTAAAACACTAACCTGTAGAGAGTGCTATTTTTTTCGTCATGTTTTTGAATGCTGGCAGAATTTGGGAGAACTCTAATTTACTGAAAACACCAAACAGTGACTACCATACTGAATTATGGACTTGATGACTTCTTATCAAACTCGGTAGCAGTAAAACTTTTTTTTCATGCAGAGAAAGGAAAAAAGAATACAGCTTGCTTTCCAGGAAAAAAAAAAGCTTGAACTTTGCTATTCTAAGAGAGTCTGTCACTGGCAACTACATAATAATTATAAAGAATCACCTCAGAGTTCAGTAGAGAACAATACAACAGCAAAACTCTGCAAACAGTCGCAGTGTGCAGGGTGGAATTGATTCAAAGCTACAAGAAGCGCCATTGTGCAAGTTGGAGAAATCATCTAGATGGCATTTTATTCTAATCACAGAAAGTGTAATAATCCAGAAATGATCAAAGTTATTCCAATGAGTCCCACTGCAAGTGCAACTGAACATACAAAATGATGTGGCAGAGTAATTCAAATAAATATATATATATAATATAATATATATATATATATATATATATATATATATATATATATATATATATATATATATACACACAAATGTGTGTGTGTGTGTGTGTGTGTGTGTGTGTGTGTGTGTATTTTATATATATATATATATATATATATATATATATATATATATATATATATATATATATATATATATATATATATATATATATATATATATATATATATATATAGGTTCATAGGTTCATACTAGGCTATCTGCCCTAGGGCATTTACAAGCCTAGCCAGAGTGTGTTTGGCTTTCGCCACCCATTTTAAATGAATTTTGCTATGCCCTTTTTCGAGGTTAGTATACTGTGCCTCTGTCTAACAGTGACACAGAAGTGACACCAGGGGTAAATCTACAATCTCCCATCCACTCATCAAGATTCCTCTTGAAGAGAGTCAATGAGGGACTCTACCTAACCTGGACTGGGATTTTATTCCAGGGTGAAGGGAGCCTCTGGGTTATGAATCTGTCCCTCCAGCATGTCCTATTTATTTCAGTGTTGAGGTCCAAGTCTCTCGAGCATGTAGCTCGATGGGATTTGGATTTTCTGAGGTGCAGCTTGTCTATTAATTCTGGGTTGAACATGGCTTTATACGTCAGACATAGATCGCCTCTGAGCAGGTGGTATGCCACTGAGTAGAGCTGGAGTTTCTTTAACCGGGCAGCATATGGCATTTGTTTGAGCCCTTTGATCCTCTTGGTGAGGCCACTTTTGGGGTCTTTCCAGTTGCTGCAGGTGTCTGGTAAGGTACATTCCAAAAGGGGCATTGTACTCAATTATGGGCCTGATGAGGGATGAGTAAAGAGGCACGATGACCTCCCCTGATCTAGATGTGAATCCCTTCATGATTAGGTGGGCTATATAAAATGTTTTTCTAACCACTTTGGCCACATGGTTGTCGAATGAGAGATTGCTATCAACTTGGTTCCCGAAGTCCCTAATTACTTCTTCCATACTTAATGGATTACCACCTATGTGGTAATTTGTGGGCACTTTGTTTTTGCCAAAGGGGACTGCTATACACTTTTTGGCATTTAGCTTGAGGTCATGGCTCTGGCACCAATTGTCTGTTTCTATGAGGCCCTTTTGTAGGATGCATGTGTCGGTTGGAGAGTCGATTATGGTGCCCAGTTTGCAGTGATCTGCGAACTTGGTCAGCCACAGTCCTTCCATGTTGGACTGTACCTCCGAGAAATATATACCGAACAAGAGAGGTCCCAGGATTGAGACTTGTGGGATGCCACTTGTAACTGGTTTGGAGTCTGACATGGCTCCAGCAATTCTAACCATGTGGGTTCTGTCCTTGAGCCAGTTTGCAACCCATCTAGTGACATAGGGGTTTATATTTAAGCTGGTGAGCTTATCTATAATGCTCGAGTGGGGTATTGTATTGAAGGCTTTTGCGAGGTCCAGGTAGGCTGTGTGGACCACCTTCCCCTCGTCAATGGCCTTGGTGACTGTTTCAAAGAAATCGACCAGGTTTAAGAGGCAGGATCTGCCCTTAACAAAGCCGAACTGGGTAGGATCCAGTGTCTGTAGGTCCCCAATATCTTTATTTATGAGGTCTATGATGATCCTTTCCATAGCTTTGCAGACCAAGCTAGTCAGGCTTATGGGGCGATAGTTTCCAGAATCCGCTGAGGCACCACCTTTGTGGAGAGGGACCACTGTTGCTGTACGTTACTCTTTGGGTACATATCCTGTAGTAAGGCTAAGATTGAACAGTAGTTTTATGTTTGGGTTTAGTTCTTCTTGGAGTTACACCGTCTGGTCCCATTGATGCTGTGTTTTTTGCTTTGGAGAGGGCGGCTCTTACCTGAGCATCTGAGATGTCAGGGGGGCAGCACTCTGCTGGGATAGATATTTGCCCTTTTGGTGGGGAAGGGGGGGGGGGAGTTTGTGCTAAACCTGTCAGCTACGATGTTGGCAATGTCTGTGGGTTTGGTGTATTTTTTGTCATTTTGGACTAATTCTGTGCATATCTGGGAATTCCCACCCAGGTTCCTAACATAACTAAAGAAAGCCTTGTGATTATCCTTAGTGTCCTGTGCAATTTTTCTCTCGAAACTAGCCTTAGACAATTTTATGAGTGCCCATAGTTTTTTGCTAATACTGATCAGAGATGCCTTCCCTTTTTGGGATTTTGCTCTATCATGTAGTAGCTTCCTCCTTCTATTGTATAATTTGTTTATGGCTGGGGTCCACCAGACAGAATGCCTGCATTTGGAGGATTGGGTCTTGGTTTTATTTGGGATTGCATGATCCATGCATTCCTGAAGGTGTTCATAGAATGCATTTATAAAGGATTCTGCGGTCTGGGCCATATTTTCCACAGGCCCGGGGGCTTTGAAGGATTCCACCTCGGTTTTGAGGAGTGTGAAATTTGCTTTAGAGAAGTTTTTCACTGTGGTTTTCTGGGCAGGGGCTGGGGTTGGGATGTGAATATCTAGTGAGATTAGTTTACGGTCTGATCTTACCAGTGAGGGATACACTTCTGGTCTGGAGCATAGAGTCCCCATGTTGGTGATGATCAAGTCCAGTATGTTTTCCCCTTTTGTGGGAGTGGCAACAAGTTGTTCCATAGCATTTGAGTTTATAAATTCTAGGAAACTTTGGGCTAGGGTGTTGGAGCTAAAGTAATGCTCCCAGTCCATGTTTGGGTAGTTGAAGTCTCCCAATATAATGGTGTTTGGAGAGACCTTCATATTTTCCAGTGTTCTCAGGAAGGCCGAGTGGGGTTCCTTGGTTTGGGAGGGTGGTCTGTAGCAGGCTATAAACTGGAAGGCAGTTTTACCCACTGTTAGTTGCACATGGATAGTCTCTGATGCTTCGTGCTGTGCCACCAACCTGGAGGTGTGGGTATCGTTGACAAATATTGATACTCCCCCTCCTTTTGTGGTTCGGTCCAAGTTTTGGGGCCGAAAAACATGGTATGAGGTATAACCTGGTAGTGCTGGGGTGCTCTCGGGAGCCTTGAACCAGGTTTCTGTTACTGCACAGATATCAATGTTCTCCATGCTAAGGAGAGTTTTGAGTGCGTGCATCTTGAGGTTTAGACTTCTGGCATTGAGTAGCATTACTCTTAGTCTCTTATCCCTTGTGATACCTATGGAGGTGGGTTTGTCTTTTGAGCCTTGCCTAAAAAAGGCACTATGGGGGTGGCAAGAGCCTTTGCCAATATCCGAAAGCCCAGGGGTGACAGGTGCACGCTGTCCCTAGCAAAGCATCGTGGCTTGTCGAGCATGTTATCTCAGGCTGACAGGCATTAGATCCCCTTTGAATGACACCAATACTTAAGCCAATTGTTGAAACTGATCATCTTGTCTTCATATTGTGGCATCATCCTTGGTGAGGGTAAGATGCTACTCAAGGTCAGGGTCATACCAGCCTGGGCTACATGCTCAGAGAGCTCCTCTATGTCTCTTTTCATGTAGTCCAGGGAGGTACGTCTCAGGTCATTCACACCAGCATGGACAATGACTGAGTCATATTTGTACTTCCCAGATTCACCAGCTGGACCAGAGAGGAGATTGACAACTGACCTTTGGACATGCTAGAATAGTATTGGGAATTCCTTTATAATTGAAAAAAAGGGCCAATGGGGAACAAGGTACTCAAGGGGAGTTTGTGAGGGTGTAGTGCTTTTAATTTTTTAGTGCTGATTTATATAATTGCTTTAGTGAGCAATTACCAGGCTTTAGAGTAGGAATAGGGTGTTTATTATGAGAACTAGATCAGTTATATGGGAAAAAATGAAGAGCAGACTTTGTGGAGCCGAGAATGGTTTAAACCCAATTAAGTGGCATTGCCTGATGCTACGCTATGCGCAAAATCGCGCAAAGCTGCTCTAAATCGGGTTTTATACAGGGGGACTTGAAAGAGCTAAAAATTGGCCCAAAATGGCCAATAGACTACACAATTCTTGTGCTGGGAACACTCCTCCAGGGATAGATAGGCTGCTCTAAGCTCCCCACTGCCTCTGGTGAACAAAGAAGCCTCCCTTTATCCAAGAAAGGAAATGGGCAACACAGGAACTTTCCAAAAGTCCAGAATACAGCAAAGCCTCTATTTGGACTACTCTAGGTCAGGAAAGATGGGAAACAAGGATATTTTTTTTTTGCAACAAACAGCAGGAAAATGCAATAAATATGTAACACAGGCTAGCGCACTTGAGTGTGTAGCCTCAACAGGTAAATGCAACAAACAGGGCAAACTTTAAAAGTGCAGGTGCAAAAACAACTTCAAACAGTTTAAAACAGTTCAAGAAGCAGAAATACTTGCAGTTTAGCTAGATCAGACAGTCACTTAGGTAGTAGCAGCAAAAAACACTTTTATCAGGTTAGCAGTCGCTCTTTTGGCCTCTCTGCTGCTAGCACCACTCTGCAGGACCATGAGGAGCTTGGCTGAGTAGTAACAAGCGCAAAAACCACGCCAAAGTGGGTTTTATACAGGGGGACTTGAAAGAGCTAGAAATTGGCCCAAAATGGCCAATAGACTACCAGATTCTTGTGCTGGGAACACTCCTCCAGGGATAGATAGGCTGCTCTAAGCTCCCCACTGCCACTAGTGAACAAAGAAGTCTCCCTTTATCCAAGAAAGGAAATGGGCAACACAGGAACTTTCCAAGAGTCAGGAATACAGCAAAGCCTGTATTTGGACTACTCTAGGTCAGGAAAGGCAGGAAACAAGGATAGTTTTTTTCACAACAAACAGCAGGAAAATGCAATAAATATGTAACACAGGCTAGCGCACTTGAGTGTGTAGCCTCAACAGGTAAATGCAACAAACAGGACAAACTTTAAATTTCAAGCGCAAAAGCGCGCTAAAGCTGGCTTTAAAGCAGGGGGTTTGAAGAGATAGGAAAAGGCCCAAAACGGCCAATAAGCTACAGGTCACTGGGCTGGAACCACTCCTCAAGGGACAGATAGGCTGCTCAGAGCTCCCCACTCTCACTGGTGAACAAAGAAGCTTCCTCCTATCCAAATAAGGACATGGGCAACACAGGAACTATGACACTATATATATTAGATATAGATATAGATATTATAGCTATAGATGTGTATTGTATATATATATATATATATATATATATATATATATATATATATATATATATATATATATATATATATATATATATATATATAGTATATGCAGTACATACTGTCTTTCGGCTTTTCCCGGTTAGGGGTCGCCACAACGGAATTCCAGTCTGCTAATGATTGTTATGTGCTGGCTTGCTGAGCCTAATGCACAACCTTAAACGACATGTCGACACACAGAAGATGCTCTAACTGAGAATCGAACGGGCAACATATAACTGTGAGGTGACAACGCTATCACAGCACCACCACCACAGTAAGTATATACTATCCATCTATATATATATATATATATATATATATGGTTTCACTTTATAATCTCAAAATACGAAAATATCGAATTTTAGTATTTCGAGACTATAAAGTCGAAAGTGCAGTTACACAAAACTGCATACTATCGAATGTGGAAATTTCGAATCTGCCGTTGTGTTGTCACGTTCATGACGTTCAGTGTGGTTTGTGGATTTAGCTGGGGATTCAGGTAAGTGGTGTTCTTGTAAGGGTATTGGGTAGGGATTTTAGTGTGTGCAGTGGTGGGTTTTATGTGTTTGTGTGTTTAGTGTGACTTCGGAGTTAGTATATACAAGTAGAGAGAGTGTTCTATAAGTAGGGTAGGTGTGCTTGTTTATGTTGTGTTTGTGCGTGTTGTTTTGTTTGTTGTAGTGAAGTTAGGTAGGTGTGTTTGTGCTTGTTTGTGTGGTGATGTATGTATGTATATGATCACGGTTTTGAATTTTGCGGTTGTTGATTGTCAGTTTTTTGAATTTTTGGCTTTACAGTCTCAAGATACTAAAATTTGTATTTTAGTATTTCGAGATTATAATGTGAATCCATATATATATATATATATATATATATATATATATATATATATATATATATATATATATATATATAAAATAATTGTGCAATCGGTCATGGCCACCAGCACATTTCTACAATGAGATTTTTTGGTGAACAGGGAGAGTGAGAGCACATTACAGTGCTACTTGTAGGAGCAGTCATAGCTGAGCATTACATTTTCAAGGCCGATCTCACAGCTAGTGCCTGCAAATGCATACATTGTCATACTCCACATCTCAGAAGGATCAGAGGACTGCTTAACATACCACTATCTCCATGGCAGGGACAGCAGGGACAGAGCTGATTGTTACTATGCAGACATAGATGTTATATGACAGCTGGTAGATATGTATCATCCTCACATGGAATTGCACGGGATATAAGAAATAATGATCCATGTGAACATTAAGGTATGTATAGGTTTGACTGTTCTTCCTACAAGGACCTTCAAGGAACCATTATCAAACACAGTTAGAGCATCACCGATACCTTTGTGTGCCTACCTCAACCCTTGTCAGCAAGGAGATACAGCAAACCCTCTGCAACAACAGCAAATAATACTACTGTTAAGTACACATTCTCCTAACTTGTCACTGGTTCCTGTACCTTTACCAAACCAGCTATAGACTAATCTTTCTTCTCTTGAGCAAAGCCAGTAATATCCACTAATCTTTTCATTTGCTATTACAGCAACTTTCTGTAGTGCAATGAGTACTACAATGGCCCCTACTGGCAGATTATAATAGGAGCAATTCAGGCTGCCAAAGAGGGGGGGCATGGCAGGCTGGTTGCATATTGCTCCAAGCCACTTCTCTTTTCTCTGTAACTACTTTAACTTCTCCTTAAACATTTTTCTTTTGACCTGACATGGCAACATAAGATCATAGGGTGAGTACTCTTGTGTGTGTGTGTGTGTGTGTGTGTGTGTGTGTGTGTGTGTGTGTGTGTGTGTGTGTGTGTGTGTCTGTGTGTGTGTGTGTGTGTGTGTGTGCGTGTGTGTGTGTGTGCGCATGCCTTTCTGTCTGTCCATGTCTGTCTATTGCTGTCAAACTCTAACTTGGACTAGGAATGCACAGATAAATTAGTCACTAGACCTTCATAATTCCTGTTGTCACTCATAAATTAACAGCAGGAGTAGTATATGCTGCTTTATGCCAATGTTTCCAAAGCTACTATATTGGTAAAACTGAAAGAATGTTTAAGCAGAGAATTTATGAACACCAATACCAAATTAGTAGGGGTAATACCACAAATGCTTTGGCTTGACACACTTTAGAACACCCCACACATAAATTCCAGTTTACAATATTACAACAAATAGGAACATTAGAGGTGGGCCCTGGGAATTAAAACTTGAAGAACAGGAACTTGTTTGGCAAATTAAAACATATGCACATGTTCCACCAGGGCTTAATAAATACCGCTCGATAAAATGTATTTTGAAATTGAAAGCTCTTCAAAGATGAAATTTGGTTGTATAACAACTTTTCTATTAGTTGAATGGATTTATAAATATTTATTTATACATATTTATCTTTATACATTCATACAAATTTTATATTTCCACTTGTTTGAGCTGTTTAAGTCGTTATCTAGCATTTAACAGTATTTAGATTAACTTATACACAAAAGAGAATTAAGTAATAAGACTGATGTGCTGTGGTTTTAAAATGGTTGCTGATTTTTAAAAAAAGCATTTATATCTATTCAAATATACATTTTACCTTGTATAACACTGGCTCTTTAAATTTCTTAAGTTATGTTAATTGGTTTTATAATTAATTATCTCAGCTTAATTGATAGTTTTATTTTAACTGAGGACTCTTGAGGTTTCTTTGTCTGAAGAAGTTCATGTATTTTCTGAACGAAAGTGCTAACAATAAACTGGTTGGAATTCTACAGCTTGCTGCCTGTTTTTGTTATTACTGCGGTGGTGGTGCTGCGGTAGCGTTGTCACCTCATAGCAAGACGTTGTCCCGTTCGATTCTCAGCTAGAGCGTCTTCTGTGTGGAGGCATGCGTGAATGGGGCGTGCCTTCATTGAAGGTTGTGCATCAGGGCTGGTAACCCGGTATGTAAAAATCCACTACTAATCATTAGCGGACCGGAGTTCCGCTGTGGCGAACCCTAACCGGGAAAAGCCGAAAGACACAAACAAGCTGCCTGTTTTTGTTATTGTGTGGTTCTGACTGTCATTTCACTAGTGAGTATTACTGGGCTGTCCCTGAAAAGAAGCACTTTGATCAATGGCTGTCCCAGGCTATTAGCAAATGCGTTATACAATTGTCTTTCGAATTCCTGTACCTTTCAAATAACTGCTAATTAGTGTTTCAGTATAGGCTATTTGACAATGAATCCCATCATGCCTCTTTCAGTGCAGTGGGTTATCAATTGCATTTACACTAAATGTGAGTTTCAAGGGGAAGAAACGATTACTATTTCTCTTGCTAAGCCTGTTTTCAATATGAGAGTATTTTTTTATGTTTAGAAAATATCTATTAACACTACAACCTGCAAGAGATGCACTTACATAGCCAAACTGGAAGCAAAGCTCTCTCTGGCCAAGATTGTGCTAGACAGTCAAGAGGAGAAGGTTAACACCTGCATTACACCTCAAGCAACTCATAACCCTTCAAAACCCACACCATCAACACCCACACATAGCAACACTAAACCCACATATGCGGAGGCCCTTAACATTAACCTGCCCAAGCAACAAAGATCTCTGAAGCCGAAACACAAACAAACACCAGTCACAACCAAAGTGACACATAGCTCACAACACCAGTGTGCCACCCAACAACAGCCCCTAAGGCAAGACAATGTACCCAACACTTTAGTCATATGTGACTCTATAGTCAGACACACTGATGTCCCACTCACCAGGCTGAACAAGGAGAAAATTACAGTCAGGTGCCTGCCGGGTGCCAGGATCCGCCACATAATGCATGCACTCAAGTCACTCCACAACAAGTACAAATATGACTCTGTCATTATCCATGCTGGAGTGAATGACTTGAGACGTACCTCCCTGGACTACATGAAAAGAGACGTGGAAGAGTTCTTGGATCATGTGACCCAGGCAGGTATGACCCTAGCCCCGAGTAGCATCCTGCCTTCGCCCAGAATAATACCACAGTATAAGGACAAAATGACTGACTTCAACAATTGGCTAAGCTTCTGGTGTCATTCAAAGGGGATCCAGTATTTGTCTGCCTGGGAAGACATGATCGACAAACCACGATGCTTTGCCAGAGATGGTCTGCACCTGTCACCTCTGGGATTCAGGTTACTGGCTAAAGCTCTTGCCACTCCTATAGTGCCTTTTTTAGGCAAGGTTCAAAGGATAAAACCACCACCGTAACAGATACAAGCATGCAAAATCTAAAGGTAATGCTACTCAATGCTAGAAGTCTAAACCTCAAAATGCACTCTCTCGAGGCACTCCTAAAAATGGAGAACATCAATATCTGTGCAGTAACTGAGACCTGGTTCAAGGATCCAGAGAGCACCACTACAATACCAGGCTACAATTCTTACCACACTTTTCGGCCACAAAACCAGGACCGAAACACTAAAGGTGGAGGAGTGTCCATATTCAACAAGGATATTCACACCTCCAAGCTAGTTGCCCAACACAATGCATCTGAAATTCTCCAGGTGCAACTAACACTAGGTAAGACTGCAATCCAAATTGTAGCTTGCTACAGATCCCCCACCATGCCCCAAGATTCTCACTACACCTTTCTAAACATACTGGAAAATATTAAGATACAAGCAAACACCCTAATACTGGGTGATTTCAACTACCCTGCCATTAATTGGCAAACTACTCGGGTACCAACTCCTTTTCCCAACAGTTCTTGGAATTCATAAATTCCAATGCCCTGGATCAATGAATCCATTGTCCCACCAGGGGTTCCAATATCCTAGACCTGGTCATTACCAACATGGGAGATAGATGCTCCACACCAGTGGTCACCCCCTCATTGGTCAGGTCTGACCATAAGCAAATCACCCTTGACATCCACATCCCACCCCCAACCCCCAGTAAGGAAACCTCCTTAAAAAACTTCTCCAAAGCCAACTTCAAGCTACTGAAGTCAGAAGTGACAAACTTCTCAACACCCATGCAGATGGGATCTAGAAGTTCAACTGCAGAATCCTACACTAAGGTACTGTACGAGCACATCCACTCGTGCATGAATCGTGCCATCCCAAATAGAACCAAGATGCTCTTCTCCAAAAAAAAAGGAAGCCAATCTGTTGGTCTCCTGCTATAAACAAACTATACAACAGAAGGAAGAAACTGTTGCAAAAAAGAGGAAAATTCCAGGATGCAAAAAACTCCCTCACCAGCCTCAGTAAGAAGCTGAGATCTCTCATAAAATCCTCAAAAGCTAGTTACAAAAATAAAATTGCCAAAGATTTCAAAGACAACCACAAGGCATTCTATAGTTATGTCAAGAATCTAAATGGCAATGCTCAGATCTGCTCTGAGTTACAACAGAATGGCATTAAATATACTGATCCCAAGGATATTGCCAATATCCTGGCAGATCTATTTAGTTCCAACTTCACCCCCCTATCACCCCCTAAAGGGCACATCTCAATACCAAAAGATTGCCAAATTCAGATAATCACGGCCACACAGGTAGAAACCGCACACTCCAAAGCTAAGAATACAGCATCTATGCATCCAGATTACATCCCAGGCTGTGTACTACATGAACTACAAAATTAACTGGCACCTCGCCTAAGTGTCATGTTTAATCATAGCCTCACCTCAGGCTTCTTGCCCACTGAGTGGCGCACAGCTACAGTTATCCCGCTCCACAAGGGAGGATCCGCCTTGGATCCCAAGAACTACCGTTCCATCAGTCTGACAAGCCTGATCTGCAAGGGCATGGAACGCATTATCATGTAACTTATAAACAAAGACATTGGCAACCTTCAAACACTGGACCCCACCCAGTTTGGGTTTGTGAAGGGCCAATCTTGATTCCTGAATCTGATTGACTTCTTTGAATCAGTCTCCAGAGCTGTGGACGAGGATAAGGTGGTCCAGACAGCCTATCTGGACCTCACCAAGGCCTTCGACACCATCCCCCACTCTGGAATCATAGATAAACTTACTAAGCTAGGCATAAATCCCTACATCACTCGATGGGTTGCCAACTGGCTGACTGACAGAACTCAGACTGTAAAAGTAGCCGACTCCAAATCCAGCTCCAGACAAGTGACAAGTGGAGTACCTCAGGGTTCAGTCCTGGGACCACTCTTGTTTGGCATCTACTTCTGTGAAGTGCAGGCCAACACTAAGGGACTCTGGCTAACAAACTTTGCAGATGACTGTAAACTGGGAGCCATTATTGAATCCCCAAATTATGTGGATATTCTACAAAAGGGCCTTACAGAAACAGATGCCTGGTGCCAGAGCCATGGGCTCAAGCTTAATGCCAAGAAATGTATAGTTATCCCCTTTGGAAAAAAACATGTACCCATGAATTACCACATAGGTGGCAGGACACTAAACATCGAAAGTCTGATGAGAGACTTAGGGACACAGGTGGACAGTGGTCTCACTTTCGATAACCACATCGCCACAACAGTCAGGAAATCCTTCTATGTGGCACACCTCATCACTAAGGGCTTTTCATCCAGAAAAAAGGAGGTCATTGTCCCACTGTACTCATCCCTCATTAGACCCATTATAGAGTATAATGCCCCATTTGATATGTACCTCACAAGACATCTGCAACAGCTGGACAGGCCACAGAAATACCTCCACTAAAAGAATCACAGGCCTAAAGCAGATGCCATATGCTGACCATCTAAAAAAACTCCAGCTATACTCTGTGGCATATCGTCTACTGAGAGGCGATCTCTGCTTAACATACAATGCCATGTCAAACCCTGAGCTGTTGGACATGCTCCACTTAAAGAAATCCCAATCCCTCAGAGCCACATGCTCCAGGGATCTAAACCTTGTCATCACAATGAACAAAACATGCTGGAGGGATAGATTCCTGACCCAGAGACTCCCCATACTCTGGAATAGACTGCCCATATATGTCAAGCAGAGCACCTCATTGGCCCTCTTCAAAAGGAACCTTGAAGATTGGATGGAAGATAGGAAATTCACCCTGGGGATCATGTCAGTCGCCCTGCTAGACAGGGACCCAGAGAAGTAAATATTGTGGGAAGAAATATCCAGGGAATTGTTATGGCTAGGCTTGCATAGGCCCTAGGGCCGATAGCCTAGTACCAGCCTATGAACCTATGAACCTGTGTTTTTGCTGTAAAACTTAAAAATAAAACATTCTAATGAAATCCAAATCTTTGTGATAATCTGGAATGTTATCGAGGCATTAGTATGTACTCTGACAGGTAGGTTTGACCAGTGTTTATGGTAACTGGGAAAAGTGAACTAACTAACTGGTATGACAAATGGAACGTAGTTCATTACTCAACATATGGCTCCAATTGACCATGATCTGTCACTACTGTCTCTGGAGGTATATGCTGCAACAATACAGCAGTATCAGGTAAGTCAGACCTGTACTTAGGGTTATCAGATGTGATAGCAATTCTTCATGACAGGGAAGACATAGAAAGTCAAAAATGAGATCCAAGAGTCCTGCAAGCATTTAACCCCACCCCCTCAAAAAGTATGTTGTATGGAATAATATTTATATTTTTTCTATGACTTAAGGGTTGTTAAACAAAAACTGCTGCAAAATGTATATTGCCTTCAATTGTTTTGCTTTATTCATTGCACAAAATAATGACTTGATTTATTAATAGGCCTGTACTGTGTAATGCAGTCTAAACATGTTAGATGTTAGTAGTGCGTTTTGCAGCATCTTCTTTAAAGCCTCCAACAACTGTGAAGAGGATGACATTTGTCTGGTTAGTATAATCTGCATTATTTAGAGTGAGTATCAAAGGCATCTGATCTTCAGCATTCATCATGCAATCATACTAATGTGATACTATTATTGATACAAGATTGGATTTTAAAGGATTTCTGAAAGTTTTTAAAAGCTATTACTCTGTCAGTTGTTACCGAGGTCTAATGCTCCATCTTGTTAATCATCTGCTTCCTGTACTAGGGATACAGGGTTTCAATATTTCTACTATCATTTACTTACTGGGTGATTTTCAGCAAGTCACTTAAATAGACAGTGTTTTGGGGAATTTAGACTAAGCTCCTTATTAGTCACCTGGACTGCATACATAGCTCTTCAGCTGTCCAGATTTTCATAGAATGTCCAGATTTTTTATTCAGATTTTTCATCCTTTTCTCATAAAATTGTAGTTTTCTAGCAAATCATTGAGAACTTAAGTCGGAAAATAATAGCAGACATTTGATTTTTCAGACTTCGTATCCTTCAGAAAATTCATGCTAATGCAAAACTTGTTATTCTATCAACTTTCTAAGTTTGTAAGAGCAATATTTAAAAAGTGTCCATATTTGTAGGCCTTTGTCCAAATTTCTTTTTCTAAGAGTTTAAGAGGTATGACTGCCTATCTAGTAACTATGAACCTGTGTTGACTTTTGCTCATCATTCCCTCTTGCATAGCTGGTCTATTTCAGGAAATGTTATGACAGTATCACCAGCACATTTTTTATGCAACAAAGACCATTTATTCTACAAGGGCAGCAAGCTCTGTATTTGTGGATAAAGCAATGAAATGCAAAACTTTTTGCCAATATCAACATTTGCATTAGTAATAGGTCTCTTAATATGAAAATATTCTGATCACTTTTACTTCTCTGAGATTGTGCACATTGACTTAAAAGGTCAAATGGCATGATGTCAGTGATCTTTGTAAAATTTCATGCAGTTCATTGCAATTTATTTCTTCATAATAATAATAAAGGATGTACATAATCATCAACGCGGCTACAACTGATGGTGGACCTGGATAAAAGTACCTTATGCTCTTATCACCTGTTCATTTTTAAACAAAATTTAATCTGGCTTTGTGGAATTAGTGTGCATGTATGCATGAATTAAGTTGAAATGTTTTACAATGGTTACTGCATGTTGTGTTAAACTTAAAATGAGTTAAATTTTGTCATTATTATTATTATTATTATCAATATGCTGAAAAACATATCTGAAAAGGATGCTGTTAATAATGTAGCTATAATTGCTCGGTTTGGGGGATGTCTGTGGATGAACATTACTAACCCTGCTGAGTTAATAAAGTTAACTGTTATTACTCAGTCTTTGCAGAACTAGTGTGTATTTGTGTAAAGCAAATTGGAATACATTAATGTGGCCATTTTATTACAATCAGATATGTCATGTGATGTGTACACAGTCAATAATATGGCAATAACTGATGAGTATGGATATCAGTAGATTATAATGACAGCCGTTTATGGTTAAATGTTCAGAAATGGGTACTTTCGTCATATTTGGCTTATAAATTTTGTTTCACTGTTAACTGAAAAACATTCAAAACTACAAATTTAAAACACACTCTAACAAAAGTTACTTTATTAAGCAAGAAATATAATTTAAAACTATCAGGAAGGTCAATTCAAAAGAACACAAACATTTATGCATGTTCCTAAAATGTATGCAAGAGGACAATGTTTTGACAATAACTCAGGGCCCAAAGTATACTTAATCCATTACCAAAGGCTGGGGCTGCTTTTAGCATGCAATTCAGATATTCAAAATGCAACAGTGATCCTAAATTGTCCTTTTAATACACTGTCTACATGCTCTAGACTGCCCATATAAGGCTTGTGGCTGTCTGCATACACACATAAATGATTCAAAAGCACAGTGTTTATGTTCAAGCAACTACATAACCCATATGGAGCCGTGGGTTTATTAATTATCATTGTAGCCTCTGGGTGCAACCATAGATAGCCTCTTGGGTTGTACTGGGTATTTACATTTAGGCCAGCATGTTTTACACATTTACCCCCAAAGCCACCCAGACACACCAGTTGGTAACAAGTGCCTATATAGTGGCATAGGGATCCCTCACACTACCCTATTGCCCATGGATGTATATGATACCTGCAGTGGGTCTCAATGCAAATCTTCTGCAATTATTGTTCTTGACTACAACCTGTGAAACGACCATGGTTTCTGAGGTTGCTGAGTGTGGAAGGGTACCCACATGGTGCAGGCAGGAGACAAAAATCTTTCTGTACACACACTGTATACAGACTATCAAAAGAGTCTGCTGTATGACTGCTATGTGGGTCCCAAGTACAAAGTGAATACCTGTTACTGCCTTGCCAAGATGATTAGGAATGCCACAGCCATCACCTGCCTGCTGAGCACTGCTGCTTTGATACACCAATCTGAGGTGCTACTGTGAAATTTCTAAAAATGAGAAAAGGAGGTTAGGGACAGTAAACCAAAGATCTTTACTAATTGGTATCAGCAAGTGGTTCCTTGTGATTTTTAAGTGTTCAGCCATAATTGAGACTTGTGAGCCATAGACCTCTTTCTTTTTCAGTTCTTTTTTTTTCAGCACCTGGTGATATACAGAACAATGAGACTATCTGGTAGAAGTGCCTAGCACGATGGTCCAAGCACATGAGTATGTATATACCACTGATGTTATAGCTGGATATTTGTCAGAGATCTGTTTATTGTCCATTAATGCATGGCTGTTACTCCTTTTAATCACTACATACAACTTTGATATGATTTATGTAACACATACCTACCTTGTCAGTGCAGGCTGATTTACTCTGCAGTCCAACAGACCTCCATGGATTTCCACATGTGGCATGGTGAGGGTGAGTGGGTTGATGATGGGTGTTATACCCCTATTTTGAGAGTTATCATCTATTTCAGAACAGATTACTTGCCCTCCTACAGTGTCATCTCCACAGTTTTACTTCTGCCATTCATGCACAGTTAGTCTGTCTGCTCAATATGTCTTTTCCAATGTCCATTCAAACTCCTCTGTCAGTGTCAGTAACAGATACATATGGCAGGCATCCATCCAATGGGCTACTGAATGACATTTACTGCTAATGGTTCTATTGCATGTTACATTAATCCTAATAATTGTTTGTGACCAATGTGTACAATATATTGGCCTCTGCCATTTTGTCAACATGGCATGGTCATCTTGAAGCCATGCAAGACCCTGCCTGGAAGGTCAAATCTAGTACCTTTGGGCATAGAACTTCAGGTTCCACAGTATCTGTAGCCACTCCTTGCAACATATGCGCTATTCAGATGCCATTCACACAGAGGGACTGGATAGACAACACTGACTCAAGGATCTTGTGGAGCACTTACTTCTGCACTACATTTTAGTCTGTCATGCATATTGTATTTTGTTTTACACTACATAGTAGACAATTTTTTACTCCTCCCGGGACTGTTCTGCTAATACGTATAGCACATATAAGAGATAAATTATTTTGTTTTTGAATTATCTTTCTTTGTCTTTATTGCTGTCATTTTTTATATTTGTATTTGGTATTTGCTATTTTGATTCTCACCATTTATTTTTATACCTATGCAGTGTCTGTCTCGGCAACGGATTCGGTGCAACAGCTGCTACCACATCATTCACTCTGTGATCTACAGGGTACCCAGCTGCCTCTGGACAGGCTTTCTGCAAGATGATTAGATCTTCCAGCAAGATGTGACCTGGAGAGTTCCCTGGAGCCCTCTGATGATCTGTTATCATTTTGGGGTTGTAGGATTTCCATTACAGGCCTTCATCAGTGGGTCATGTTATGTCACATAGGAGGTGGAGAACCTGGAGATGGCCTTGCTGGATGGTCAGTTTGGCACTCACAATGACAGCCTAGAGTGTGTCCATGTACGACTGGCAGAGTGATACAGCTGTCTGGCCCTGTCCAGTGAACCAACAGTGGCTTGGCGCAGCCACATTGATGGCTGTAGAGGTGAGTGGCACCTGGATCAGGATAGCACTATGGAGGGTGGCAGTCAGCTATTATTCTACCAAATCTCGCATCATGATGTTCCCTTCCCTGTGTGTCAGTTCCATCTCCAGTCTGTGATCCAAACTACTGCCTTACCAGCTGTCACCTCTATTTCTGAAATTGATTCTCCTTTGTGTCCCCAATCTCATATACAAACCACATAAAAATGGGGATGTTTTACAGAGGCAAAAACTTTCTTACCAGCACAACTAAAACTATACTTTCCACTACATATTTCCTCTCCACACTTCCTTATGGTGCTCCCATCCTTACTAACCTCCAGGGTTCACAAAAATTAAAATGTGAACAATGTTGTAATAAAGTTGATAAATTTGCAGCAAATACCCCTTCCAGAACCCACTACTGTAGAGCATTAAAAAGCTTAAATTGGTTAGAACTGCCTCATTAACTAATATATACTCAGCCTCTTGCCACCAATAAAATTATCCAGCATCCATCTGCCTGTCCAGCACTAAAAACATTCTACACAGCTATGCTCCCAGTTGGTCATTGTGATTCAGTGACCAAAAACTCCTGTCTGTCTACAAACCTATCAAATCTGCTGGCCATTGTCTGTACTTGTACAAGGTTGCTAAGGCCTGGAACTCCTTACCTGTATCTGTCAGGTAAATACTCTCCATCCCAACTTTCAAAACCAACCTGAAAGACTTCTGGCTAAAATGTGTCTCTGTTCATGTTCAAAACCAGAATAAACTATATCCCTAAATGTGATTAAGTACCTTTTCATTCCTTAGAATGTCTTACTCGTCTTCATTTATTTCCTTAAGTCTATCAAATTATCTTCCCTGACTTTCTCTCTAAATATACCATAAGCCTGTTTTCCCTCACTTCACACTGCAGTTCCTGTTTGTATTATCTTTAATTTCTCTACAAACTGCCTAAAATTTCTCTAAATATTACATGATTGTCATATAACTTGTATCAATTCTTAACCAATGTTTTTCTTTTTTTTTTCAAAGCTTTATTTTACTTAGTTTTCATTATTTTGGTACAACATTTACAAAAAAACATTTTACTGAAACTGGTCAGCATGCAGAGACAAATAAGGCCAATAAACATTCACATAGCCAACGAAAACATTTAAAGCTTACTTTCTTAATATGACAGGAGAGACTACTATTAAAAGATACATGACATTCTTGACTCAAGTAATTCAAACTATCGTTACTGGCAAAAAATTGAAAAATCAGTAGTTAATAAAGAATATAATATGAAAACATCACACATATAACTATTTACATATAGTGCTACATTCTTATACTATTATTATTATATTAACACTTTGAAGTAACTATAAAGGAAATGAATGAGTTAAATCCTTTGGAGGGAAAGACTAGCCATAGTACTAGTATAGGAGAGTAGGTGTAAAGCCATTTTATATTACTTCAGGATACAGTCTAAGGTTGTACTCCAGAAGTTAAGGTATTTCATGCATTTGCTAATATTTTCCGTAGTTAGTTTATGGGATAGAATATAACTGGATGCCATCTTTGTAAAACTTTCCCAGTTTGTTTTAGAACGATCCAACCAGTTCTGTGCTATATAAAGCTTAATTAGCATAAAGAGAGCAATCTGGACTCTCAGTTCATTAGTGGGAAGGCCCTTTTGACCCACATGCAATATAGCAAATTCCCATGAAAGGGTGGATTTCCCATAACCCATTTTTTCCAGTTTAATCCTAAGTGAGTTCCATAAGCTCTGTGCATATTTACAGTACCACAGGAAATGCAGGAGGTCAGCTGTCTGTGGGGCAGAAGGGGCAGACAGGTGAAGTATTTGGAAATAAGCTGTTAAGATGCTCCGGGGTATAATATGTATTATTATTTACAATTAATTGTGTATATAGTAATTTCTTGAATGGGGAAAACCTGGTTGTATTATTTATTGCTTGGGAGAAGTGAACCTCTGCCAGATCTGAGTTTATGTTTCTCCAATACTGTGCAAATGTAATAGAAGATTGATATTTAATGGTTGAGATAAAGCTATATGTAATTGATAACATTTTCTTTTTAATTTTTAGACACTTCAAGAGGGATAGGGCAATGTTTATTTCTTCCTGAACCTCATTAGGGAAATTACCCAAAGTAGATACTAACTCTTTGATTTGTCTCAGAATTATTGTATATTTGTTATTAAGTTCAAATTTTATTTTGATGTCCTTTAGAGAGCTATCCTTAAAGGCATAGAAATCCCAGACATTTAAGTTTTTAATTTGGGGAAATTGGTCAGGATTTATAATTTTATTACCCAGTTTTAGATTTGGATTTAAATGAATGGGTTGCAAAAGAATAAGTGTGTTTGTTAGACCTAGTGAAGAGAAGAGCTTCTCGAACAGATTTATTTTATATTTGATTAGTTTATGTAGTTTCATGTCTTTTAACACAAGTTTATTTATGAAAGGTATTGATTTGGGATTTATGTCACACAGCTTTATATGTGCATGCCACAGACCAACCCACTGGGGGAAATGAGTAGAACTAATTGGATTATGGTCTGCAATTAACATGAGTCTGTTGGCGCAAATTATGTCATAGTACCATTTAAAATCTGGTATTCCCAGTCCCCCTTTATTTTTTGGAAGCATTAATTTTGGTAGAGAGATTTGTGGGGTCTTAGGAAACCAATTTAATTTAGTTAAAGTTGTGTTTATCTTTCTGAAGAAGTTTAAAGGAATGTTGCTCTTTGTTGCATTAAATAGGTATAATAACCTGGGCAGGATGTTCATTTTTATAATTGCTATTTTAGATAAAAAGGGGAATTTCATATTCTTTTACCTGTCTATATCGTTTTTGATGTTTGTCCATGATTTGGCAAGATTATTTTGTAAGGAGTTATTATGGTCAAAAATTATCCCTAGATACTTAAAAGTATATTTCAACTTAATTTGGGTTATAGGAAAGAGAGGCTCTTTATGATTGCTTGGGTTAATTGGAAAAATAAGAGATTTTGAAGGGTTAATTTCATAACTGGAAGTTTTTGAGAAGGTTTCAATAGTGTTTTGAATTTTTTTAAGTCAGTATTAGGTAACTGGAAATATATGATGAGGTCATCAGCAAAGGCTGAACCAATGTTTTTCTATTATCTCTAATTTGTTATAATTATTTAAACTGCAGATGCCTTTGTTTTATTTTTGAAGATTGTAAAATTGTTTTTTAAATGTGTAATAGTTTGGAGCTTTTCTCCCCAGGTCTCCCCTGAAAATGGTCTTCTACCCATTTGGACTTTTCCGTTAATCAAATGTCAAGAAATAAATAAATTTGTGTCAGTATCTCCCCCTTAGGTCTTTGTCTGTTGTGTTTGTTTGCCCCTGCTGCTGTTCTTATTCCTCTTTCTTATCCACACTTTCAGCTTATGACCGTCCCTTCTACCCTTCTTGAAAAAAAATTAAAAATTTTGTTTTCCACATACATATTTATGTGTGTGCATGTGTGTGTGTGTGTATGTATATATATATATATATATATATATATATATATATATATATAATATATAAATATATAAATCACAATCCAAATAAGTGCACAAAATGGTTGAAAAAGGGTGCACATACCAAAGAAAATCACTGTATATAAATCCCAATCCAAATAAGTGCACAAGACGGTTGAAAAAGGGTGCACATGTCAAAGAAAATCACTGTACAAAGGAAAATAAATAATGCATTAACAGTATTCCAAAACACCAGGTGATAAACACAAACCAGATTTCACTCAACAGAGCGTCTTAAGTGCATGAAAAGTAAAAAATACAATGGCCACTTATAAAAAAGAGTTCAAATGGTAATACAAACAAATTTATATTAAATTTGCATAGAAATGGAGCAATTATAAATACAAGTCTATAATAAATATCAAAACATGTCAGAAACTGCATACATCATGTAAATATAAACACATGAAAAAAATATAAATGGCTATTATGCATCAAAGAACATTAAAGCACATCACACCACCATCTAGTTATTAAAAGTCTTTTTACATCAGGTTTACATAGCCCAGTCACATAAATGGCAGTAATGCATTTCTGGGAAAGTCATTTAAACGAAGTAGAAAAATAGCATCTTAATTAGTAATCCACATAGTCCCCTTATGATATAGAACCATTTTTTGTCAATCCCTATGTTCATACTGCACACCATCAGTAGCTAAAAATAAGAAATAGTTTGTGGATGTTTTAATTTATGTTTGACCAGGACACTTTCCATACATCCACACCTTAAATCATTGAGGTAGATAGAACTATGTTGTCAAAACTGACAAGGAGTTTCACCAACATAGAATGCCCCTCAGAGGCACTTAACTAAATAAACAACAGATACTACTGTACATGTGAATAAATAATATCATAAACTCTATGTGTGTTACATGTAGGGATAGTTTTGCTCTTGTCAATGTACAGTTAAAATGTTCAAGTATGAAACAGAAAACATCCGCAAGGCGTCTCACCTAAACAAGACTGTGCAATTCTTGATAAGAAAGGATTTTTATAAGAAGGAAGTTTATATCCCAAATAAGATCCCTTCCTATAGGAGAAACAAGAGCACAAAAGGTCATTCCACAGAAATAGGGGTTACCTTCTCCCCTATCTATGCAGATCTAAATATGAGCTGTTTTGTAGCTGTTTATTTGTATGATTCAACTATAAACTGATTTTGGATTTACACTGAAGTGTGGTGGCAATGTTATCTGGATGATTGCTGGCTGTTGTGGGAGGGTAAACCAAGCTTATTAAAATATTTTGTAAAATATTTGAATGATAATGTTTCTTTGAGGTTCTCCCTCAAATATAGTCTTTTTGTGATTGATTTCTTTATATGACAATCACCAAATTGGTCGATGGGTCTGTTTTGACAAACTTATAACAGAAGCCTTCTTTAATAAATCCATGTTGCCAGAGGAGAGTTACCACCTAAATTTTATGATTAAAAGTATACTTTACTCGCAGTTTTTAAGGGTTAAGCATATTTGTAATGATGAGGCTGATAGAAATATACAGGCTGAGGATCTTATACATAAATTCATTCTACACATGCATATGATTGTTCCATCATAAAAAAGGCTAGGGATAAGGTATAGAATTGGGAAAGGGCTGCCTTTTATGTTATAACCATAAACAAAAGACAAAGTCATCTGGAGTCCCATTAAACAGATAGTTTGTTATGAGTTATGGGTGCAACACGTTTAGTATAAGACTGGCTATTAAACTCTGGTCTATTTAAACAATGGATACATTTTTCCGCTGAAAGGTTCCTGAAAATGCTTTTTCGTTTATAAGAAGAGCTCCAGTTTGGGAAATCAACTTTTTTTTCTTATAAAAATCCTTTTTCATCAAGAATTACACATTTTTTAGGTGAGATGACTTGTGGATGCTTTTTGTGTGGTAGTTGTACATTTTTGGCAGAATATTGACAAGATCAAAACATTTCTCCACATGTAATGCACACAGAGTTTATGATATTAATTATTTATTCATATGTGCAGTACTGTTTGGTGTTTATTTAGTTAAGTGCCCTTGTGGGGCATTTTACATTGGTGAAACTGCTTGTCAGTTTTGACAATGTAGTTCTATCTACCTCGGTGATTTAAGGTGTGCCCTAGTCAGACATGAAGTAAAACATCCACAAGCTATTTTCACATTTTTGACAATTCGTGGTGTGTAGTATGGATGACAAAAAATGATTCTACATTATAAGAGACAATGTGGATTATTAATTTAGATGATATTTTTCCACATGGTTTAAATGAACTTCTTTGAATTATGCATTATTATGTGACTCTGAGCTGTGTAAACTTGATGTAATAACACATTTATCCACTAGATGGTGGTATGATGTGTCTTGGTGTTCTTTGATGTATTACATTCATTTGCATTTGTTTTATGCATTTATACTAATATGGTGCATGCAGTTTCTGTATATGCGTGTGTGTGTGTGCTGGTGTTTTGCTAGTCTTGTACATGTGATTATTGTGAACCTGCATGCATCTATTATCAGACAAAATCTGTTACATTTATACAGAATCATACCAAACACAACTGGCTGAATTCCACATTCATCTATGCCAAAAGCAGATAGTAAAACCAGTGATAGGCCTTCAAATATTAATAAAGCTGGACCATAGTTGAAAAGCTAGGCATATCAGGTATTGTTCAAAAGCTGATTGGCAGACAGTTCCAAATATTATTATGTAGAAATGACGGCCCCCTTTCTCCATCTCTAAAACAGACTCTAGTCTTTTAAAAACATATGACATCCCAGATCTGAATTCTTCTAAACATCAAATTAAGTTTATTTTATTTTATTTCCATTTCATAACTGAGTAGGTCAGCTGGTCTGAAGACCCTTTTTAATCACAATCTGGTTATAGGTGTGCAATATCAGTAGGAAAGGTACTACATAAAAGTTGAAAATAAATAAGTAATAAAATATAGACCGAGCAAAACAAAGTGCCAAAGGAATATACAGAGCAGTAGGTTGAAAAACAGATGAATACAATTATATACATTAGTGAAGTATTCATACCCAGCAGTAAAGATGCCCTATGAGTTTACATAGGATTTTCCAGCAAAAACACAAGTACAGTTAATTTATACAACTTACATATGTCATGAAGGACAATTGTGCAAGCAATATTTTTAACAAAGATACAGCTTAACAAAGGATGGATGAAGGTAGGAGTAAATGGCAGAAAAAGTAAGTTATTACCCATTATCTTTAAAGAATCTGCAAACAGTCATTAAATAAATGGTTATTAAGTGTGGTTTGAAGTTAACAAAAGTTTCGTTATTCCTTAAATCAGGAGGAAGTTTGTTCCACAGTATTAGTTCAAGTCTGAAAAAGGCTCTTTCACCTGAAACTGCTTTAAGTAGTGGTCTTAGCAGGGAGATTCTATCCACTTGGGAATGTCTAAGGGTGAATTCTGCATTCTTGTTCTCGAATAGGTAGGAGTCTTTTTAGAGGTGAGCAGTATGCCTGTTTTAATATTTTAAACAACAGGGTGCTCATGAAGATGGAGGCTCTGTCAGTTACTGGAAGCCAATATATTTTTTGTAGAATTAAGTGGTGAGATGAAGGTGCTGCGGTAGCATTGTCGCCTCACAGTTAGATGTTGCACGTTCGATTCTCAGTTAGAGCGTCTTCTGTGTGTCGACATGCGTGAATGGGCGTTCCTTCGTTGAAGGTTGTGCGTTAGGCCCGGCAAGCAAGCACTTAAAAATCTACTGCCAATCATTAGCGGACCGGAGTTCTGCTGTGGCGACCCCTAACTGGGAAAAGCCGAAAGACAGAAGAAGAAGTGGTGAGATGAAAAATCTGAAAGAAGTGCAAATCTACAAATTTCATTTTCTGTTGTTTGTAGTTATTTAGTATTGTTGGATGAGTGGAAAGACAATAATGGTAGGCCATATTAACTTTGTTATTAATGTTGTCTGCATGGGTGAAAAAAGAGAGAGAGAGAGCAGTCAAGAGTGAGATCCAAATATTAGTACTTCTATTTAGCTGGAGTGCTCATTTGACTCCCATCTGCTTGTCTATTGTTGATATCTGTCTGCATTTGATTTTGAATTGAAGTTTTTCATTTAAGATTTGGTTACTTCTATTTTTTTATCCTTTCTTATATTGCATTTGTTTTGTTTGAAGTATTTTTGTTCTGTTGGAGTTTTAAGAGGTTTGGCTAGGGTCAGTTAGAGAAGTCTGAAAAGAATTCCTTTGCAGACAGTGAGTAACATCCTGTTAATTAGTGGGAGGAGCAGAGAAATAGCATTCCTATTTAACTAGAAATTTTTGGAGGTATCTTTATTTAGCTGATGTATTTATCATAGGATCACAGCAGATTACTAGGCTATCAACCTGGAGGTCATTTTAAGCCTAGCCGTTTCATCCCAATGTACCATCATAGAAATGCTAGTCAGTACCCAAGATTGCATTTAGTGATGTCTGCCCATGTCCTGGAAGATTGTGGGATCTATCCACAGTAAGAATTTATGATGCCACACCCACTCATCTAGGTTCCTCTTGAACACAGAGGTGCTCTCTTTCACATGAATTGGTAGCCTGTTCCTAAAATGTGGCAGTCACTGAGAGATAAATCTGTCCCTCCAGTATGTTCTATTTAAGTTGCATGACATATTTAGGTCCTTGAAATGGATAGCCCTAGTCCCATTTGATTTACAGATATGCAGCAAGTTCATTAGGTTTGGGTCTTGGATTGGTCTGTAGGCCAGGCATTAGTCTCCCTTAAGAAGTCTATACAATACAAAATAACGTGACAGGGACTTTATTTGGTCTGTGTAAGGCACATGCTGGAACCCCTTGATCTTCTTTGTTAGAAACCTCTGAGGTCTCTAATTGCTGCAAGTACTTAGTATGGTGCATGCCAAATGGGGTGTTATACTCATTTTTGGGCCAGATAAGGGCTGAGTATAGGGGGGGGTTATAACTTCTTTTCCTCTCAAGGAGATGCATTTATTAATCAAGTGTGCTTCATAGAAAGCTTTTCTTACTACAGTAGATACATGGTGGTCAAAGTTAAGGTCGCCATCAACTTGTGATCCCAGGTACCTTACCACTTCATGGGTACTTAGGGTTTGTTGCTGATTTAATAGTGTGAGGGGACATTGTTTGTTCTGAAGGGAATGATGATGCATTTTTTTCATTCAGTTTGAGAATGTGACTAATTCATCAGTCATTGGTCTGCATGAGGCCCTCCTGGAGTATACTGACACCATTTGGGGATTCAGTGATTGCACCTAGTTTGCAGTCATCTTCAGACTTGGTCAGCCACAACCCCTTTGCTTTGAGCTGAACTTCTGAGAAGTATATACCAAACAGTAGGGGGCCCAGTATTGACCCCTGTGGCACATCATTGGTAATAGGTCTGCTGGTTAATGGGGCGTCAACCACTTTGATAGTGTGTGCCTGGTTTGTAAGCCAAAATCCAAATATCTGGTGCAGTGCGAATAACAGAAGAACCGGAACCAAATGGAAAACGCATCAAACAAGCCTGTATATGAACTCTGTTTATTGCAGTAAAAACACACCAAGATTAAGCACTTTCGTTTATTGGTAATTCCTGAATGTGGGATTGTGTCGAAAGGCTTTGCCGGTCAAGGTATGCTGTGTGCACAGATTTGCCCTCATCAATGGCCTTGGTCACATTTTCAAAGTAATCCACCAGATTTAGCAGGCAGGATCTGCCCTTCTCAAAGCCAAATTGGGTAAGATCAAGGGTTTGGAGATCACCTATGTCTTTATTTATGGGGTCCATAATGATACATTCCATGGCCATACAGATGAGGCTGGTCAGGCTTATGGGTCTGTAATTCCCCGGGTTTGTTGTTAGGCCAGTTTTGTGGAAAGGAATAACTGTTGCTGTTCTCCATTCCACAGGAAAAAAGACTGTGCTTAGGCTATGATTGAAAAGGGTACATAGTGGTGATGGTAGTTCATGTTTTTGCCTCTACAGAAGACAGCCAAGGATGGCACCTGGTCCCATAGAGGCTATGTTTTTTTGCTTTGGACTGGGCTTTGAGGACCTGCTTTTCAGATATGTAGGGTGGGGGTGCAGTTTGGAGGAAGGTTTCTTGTAAGTTAGGAGGGGATAAGGGTGAAAGTTTTGTCAAACCTATCCACTAGCAGGTTTGCTATCTCTGTGGGGTCAGTGTGTGTGATATCGCTGGCTACTAGTTTTGCACATGCTAGGGTCTACCCTTTAGGTTACGTACATACGTAGCTGTAAAAGGCCTTATGGTTATCTTTGGTTGTACTTGCTAAGTTTCTCTCAAAGGAGCCTATGGGGGATCTGACAAGTTGTCTTATTTGCCTGGTGATGCTGAGGTAGGTGTTTTTCAGTTGTTGGGGCCTTGCCTTTGTTTTACAGGACAGCAGCTTTTTGCATTTGTTGTAAAGTTTGTTGATCCTGGATGTCCACCATGGCAGCTTGTTTTTAGTTGGGGCTCTGGCTTTGACTTTTTCTAGTATAACCAAGTTTATACACTTACGCAAGTGATTGTTCAGGGCTTTACTGTAAGCTTCGGCATAGTTTCAACTTCCAGCTTGGGGTGGGGCTTGGACTGCATTTATACTTTCACCTAGGAGGTTATAGTTTGCCTTGGTGAAGTTTTTTAGTTTGATTTCGCCCTTTGTGAGTTCTGGTATTAGTGCCAGCTTGAAGATGACTGATTTGTGGTCAATTTTAACTAATGAGGGTCAGACAGTTGCAGAAGTGCATCTGTTGGTGAGGACCAGATCTAGAGTGTTTATTTGACTTGCTTCTGCCTAACTATTGCTGATGTCTGTCTGCATTTGATTTTCCCACGCACCTGCCCAACTGCTGTTGTATTCTTAAACTTGGTAGCTTTTGACATTGCCCACCCCTACTGTTAATCTGATTTTGGATACTCCTCCCAGTCCCATCTCATCAGCTCATTCTACTGAGTATGGAGAGATCAGTTGGGAAGGCCCACCCACTTACTCTCTTAAACTTGAATTATCTTCTTTTTCCTCCCTTCTCATTTACTAAAAAAAATATGCACTTTATTCAGCTGTTTTTACTGCATCTGTTTTTCTTCCTACTTTATTACTCTATTTTGCTTTTTGCTTCTTGTCCTTAAAAGTGTTCAATTGCATTTATTACTGCTTGTTAGTAGCCTGATTCAATTGTAACTGTTATTCTAAGCTTCTTAGTTTTAATTTAAGCATTTGGGTTTCAAACTAGTTATCTTACATAAGGAAGGTTTGTGGTCTACACTCTTGTGGCAGGAGCGGTAGCTTACATCCTTCTATGTTGGGAATTGCTGGTTGCAGGCTTATTGTGTTGTTATTCTAAAAGTGTCTTAGTGTCTTAGTTCTGGTTTAAGGACTTGGGCTTCAGGACAGTTATTCTACATTAAGAAGGTTTGTGGTCTATACTCTTGTGAGGGGAGAGGATAGTCTCCACCTTTCTGAGCTGCTGATTGAAGGCTTATTGTGCCTGTTATTCTAAGTGTCTTCATTCTGGTTCATGTTTAATTAACCAGAGCTGGTCTGTGTTTGGCATCCTTTGTCAGTGGTCCAGAGTATTTCTGCTTGAATCCAAGCCATACAAAACTAAGAACAAGAAGTTAAAGTTATTTTGAGTTTGATCTGCTCTTTTTCATCTGTATTTTATTGTTTTACTGCATTAATGTTTGCCTTTTTGACTGTTTTTACTGTTTGTGCCTGCTTATTACCTGCACTTATTTTTCACTGAAATTATTGCTTTGTTAGCATAGACTAAATGCAGACTTGCGGAATCTAGTCTGTTTTCATACACTTCAGCTCAAATCCCATCTTACATTAAGAAGGGCTCCCCTGCACCCTTGTGGCAGAAGAGTGTAGATATAGCCTTCTCTTATTTGGGGATTGCTGGAGGAAGGATCATTGTGTGATTTCCTATTGGCAGACTAGTTTAAAGCTGTTTAATTTCGATTGTATATAAGCCTCGCATTTGTGCATAGCTAATCACTGTGCAACTGGAGTTAGTGATGCCTTGTATAGACCCAAACACCTAGAAACAATTTTTTTCCCTAGACACCAGTCAGTAAAACCCACCCAGATTTCCTGCTGCACTGCAGGCAACACAGCTGCGCACTTCAGCACTGTAGGCAACTCAGCTGAGCACTGAGCAGTGTCACCTCAGTTTCCATCCCTGATCTTCTATAAAATAAATCTCCTTGTTAATCCCAGAGCAATAGCTGATATAATTTGCCCTCTCAGAAATTAGTACTTAAGAATTACCTCCTTCTATGGACAGTCAATTTCCCAACATTTCTCCAGCCAGCCTGATTGGCATGGGCATCCTGAGGTAATGCAGCAATTGCCTCAGGTATACTGACAATCGCTTGCTCCTAAAGCAAACAAAAACAGTATGTGAAAGATGTAACTACACCATGAAACTAGAATCAGTCCTCTTGCATAACAATGAAGAAGACATCAAACAGGTTGTCAACACACATACCTCTCCACTCACACAAGATAAGGTCAAGACACGTAAAGCCACATACGTTGAGGTACTCACTAAGAGCCTACCCAAAGACCAGAGACTTCCCAAGTGCAAACAAGCTATACATACTAGTACACAAACAGAATCTATCACTACATATAACAACACACATATCAGTGTCTCAACAATTAAGCCCCATAAGGCAAAACACCTCAAAACTCAATGTCTTAGTCATAAGTGACGCAAGTGAGACACACAGATGTCCCTCTTACCAGGTGGACAAGGAGAAGGTCACAGTCAGCTGCCTGTCAGGTGATAGGACCCATCAAATCTCACACACACACACACACACACACACACACACACACACACACACACACACACACACACACACACACACACTCAAATCACTCAGCAGTAATTACCGTTATGACTTTGTCATAGTACATGGAGTGAATGACTAGAAACGTACCGCTCTGAACTATATGAAGAGAGACGTGACTGAACTCTCAGATTATGTATCCCAGGTGGGTATATGAAGAGAGATGTGACTGAACTCTCAGATTATGTATCACAGGTGGTTATTTCCCTAGCCCTAAGCAGCATTCTACCTTCACCTAGGATTATGCTACAATACAAGCAAAAAAATGATTGATTTCAATAATTGTCTTAGCTTCTGGTGTCACTCCAGGGGGATCCAGTATCTGACAGCCTGGGAAGAATTGGTCAACAGACCATGCTGCTTTGACAGAGATGGTCTTCACCTGTCTCCTAAAGGCTTTTGGATACTGGCAAAGATGCTTGCCTACCCGTAGTGCCTTTTTTAGGCAATGTCAATACAACAAAACATCTGATGTAAAGAAATCCTCTAGAGACAAACTCAAGGTCATGTTGCTTAATTCTAGGAGCCTTAACAGTAAACTACATTCCGTGGAAGCACTACTCACTTTGGAAGATTGCTGACATCTGTGTAGTCACTGAGACTTGGTTCAAGGCCACAAATAGCACCCTTGCCGTACAAGGCTACAATGCCTTTCACATGTTCAGAACTCAAAATGAGCATGAAAGAACCAAAGGTGGAAATGTATCCATCTTCATTAAATCCAAATAAACCTCAAGACTATTAAAACAGTATGACTCTCTTGAGCTACTCCAGGTTTAAATAACTGTAGGCAAAACACCCTACAGCATCATAGTTAGCTCAGGTCCCCCACCATGAACCAGGAGAAGCACACCACCTACCTGGACTTGTTAGAGTCACTCAGTGTACAGCCAAACACCTTGATCTTGGGAGACTTCAACTATCCTTCTATTGATTGGGTGACTATATGAGCACAAGTACTATCACTCTGAGGTTCCTGGATTTTGTTAATTCAGATGCCCTGGAACAGTTGGTATGCACCCCCACAAGGGGCTCTAATGTTCTAAAGCTAGTGCTCACCAACATGGGGGGGTGGGAGGGGGTCACTGCACTACCACCTGTGTGTTGCCCTCCCTGGTAAGGTCAGACCATAAATCAATCTCATTTGAACTAAAGATCAGACCTGAATCCCCCACAGGAGCAAAACAAACTAATTTTTTTTCTCCAAAGCAAAGTATAGCCTACTAAGTGATGGTATGAAATGTTTCAAAGCTCTGCTAACACAGCCAACAATGACGCCTATGCAGAAGAGTAGACAAATGCCCTATATAGCCAATAATGTATTGACTCAGCTATACCTGACAGGACTAAAACCAGGTCCTCCTGAAAAAACAAGCCACCATGGTGGACTGTAAGTATAAATAAGTTATATAACAAAAGGAAGAAACTGATATCTAATAACAAGAGGGAAATTACTCAACAAAGGAAGAGTACCCTCCACAGCTTGAACAAACAAATCAAGATATCTTGTAAAGTTTTCTAAGGCTAGTTACAAGACTAAATTATCATCTCTAACTAAAGACAATCATAAGGAATTCTTTAGCTATGTCCAAAACCTAAAATGGAATGCCCAGCTGTGTGCTGAACTTATAGTGGACAGTACCACTCACACTGAACCCAAGGAAATTGGCAACCTCTTAGCTGACAAACTTGGCAATAACTTCACCCCCACCGTCCCCACCAGCTATACCTCACAGCATTCCTATACTGAGTATCTCCAAAGAACAGATCATACAATCATTCTCCAAATGCCAAAAGCGCAGCCTCTATGGGACCATATAATATCCCAGGTTGCTTACTAAACAATCTAAAACAATACCTAGTGGAACCACTTGGCACTCCCTTTAACCATAGCCTGAGCACTGGCTTTGTTCCAACAAGAGTGGAGAACAGCAGCAGTAATCCCATTGCACAAAGGGGGTCCATCAACCAACCCAGCAAACTATTGACCCATAAGCCTAACCTGCCTTATCTGCAAGGCCATGGAAAGAATCATCATGGACCTTATCAACAAGGACACATGCAACCTTCATACTCTTGACCTGACCCAGTTTGGTTTCATCAAGGGTAGATCTTGTTTATTAAACATGGTGGACTTCTTTGAGAATGTCACAAGAGCCCTGGATGAGGGCAAAGCAGTACATACCACCTATCTTGATTTAGCCAAGGCTTTTTACACAATCCCCCACTCAGGCATCATTGAGAAAACCTCCCAGCTGGGGATAACCCATAAGTCAATAGATGGATAGCCAACTGGCTCACTGACATAATGCACACTGTCAAAGTTGGGGAGTCAACCTCCATCAGTAAACCAGTTACCAGTGGGGTACCACAGGGATCTGTGCTGGGCCCTCTACTGTTTGGAATATATTTCTCTGAGGTCCAAGCAAAAGTAAATGTCTGTGGTTATCAGGTTTATAGATGACTGCAAACTGGGTACAACCATTGAGTCCCACAATGACATAAACATATTACAGAAGGGGCTGACACAGACAAATGATTCTTGCCAAAGTCAAGGACTAAAATTAAATGCAAAACAAATGCATCATTATCCCCTTTGGCAAAGTAATCCCTGCTAATCATGATATAGACAGCACCCTTCAAACCCAGTGGTGTGAGACTTGGGAACACAAGTTGATAACAATCTAAACTTTGATCACCATGTGCCCATAGTGGTAAGGAAAGCTTACTTGCCTCTCTACTTCCTGTTTTGGCATCTCCTTATTAAACTAACCCTGAGTCCAGACCTGTGTAGTCCTCCACACTACTTGTTCAGTACCCACTCTTATCTGTTTCTTTCTTTTCTCACCTTTCAGAGTGTATTAATTAGAGAGAGAGAGAGAAAAAAAACAATTCTTATTATTTACATCCATATTTGGGTAAAAACTTGCCACTTCTAGTATCTTATATAAATAGTAAGCTTATATAAATAGCTTTTTAACCTAGTTTGTATAGTTGATCTAGTTCATAGTGTATCTAATTCATAGTGTATTTTTATATGTAAATAGTTGATCTAGTTCAGAGTATATTTCTTAAACATTTTTCTTCTTACATAATCCATTGTTTTTTAAACAGTTTGTTTTTTTTATGTCTGTACGATATTGTTGCCTTTTTATTTCCATATTTGGAGCTTAACTCCCCGGGCCTCTGCTGAAAATGGACATGTATCCAGTTGGACTAGCTCGGTCAACAAATGTAAAATAAAATAAAATAAAAATAAATAAATTGCATCCAAGACTAAGGAGGTTATAACTCTGCTGTACTCGACCCTTATCAGACCACTAATTGAGTAGAATGCTCCCTTCTGTGTGTATCTCACTAGACAAATGCAACAACTGGAGACCACAGAGGATTCTAATCAAAAGAATCCAGGGCCTGCAAAATGTGACTTACATGAAAAAACTCAAAGCCCTTTTACTGTATCATACAGACTACTGAGAGGTAACATGTGCCTGGCCTACAGAGCAGTCTCTGACTCAGCCCCAATGGAAATGCTGCACATCCCAAAATCAAATGGGATAAAAGTTAATCCCTCCAGGGATCTCAACCTAGCCTGTGACATTAATGTAACATGTTGGAGAGACAGATGTATCTCCCAGAGATTGACATTCCTCTGGAATAAGCTCCCACTTTGTGTGAAACAGAGCTCCTCAATGACCCTATTTAAGCATGACCTTGACAATTAGATGGGTGACTGTAAATTCACCCGGGGGTGGCACCTATGTCCCTTATGGACAGGGGTAGTCAGTGCTGATCATAGAATCACTTTGCTAACAAAGACCATCTAACTATGGTCAATTAGGGTGCATGGGTTTTTACACAGCTAGGCTTGTAAAGGCCCTAGGGCAATTAGCCTAGTAACCTCTGATGAATCTATGAGCCTGTAAGGTATTATGTTGTCTTAATTGCCTATTATAGTGATAAAGGATAACTGAGGGAATCTGTGAGTAAACAAAAATGGATGACATTATTATTATTATTATTATTATTATTATTATTATTATTATTGTGATTTATCAAAAACATATTTGATGTAGTCCAATGGCAGAGACTGGAGAAGGGCATTTAGTCTGGGAAGGTAATCAGGGAGATCATTAATAAACAAGGACAAAACTATAGGGCTTAAAATTGAACCTTATGGGATCCCTGTGATAAGTGCACCATACCTCTCAACGGTCCAGATTTTCATAGAATGTGCAGATTTCTACCTCATATTTTCAGTCTGTTACTCTTAAAATTTGTGGTGTTGTGGTAAATGATTGAAGACTGAAGTTATATTTGAGTTTCAGACTTTATATCCTTCAGTAAATATATGCAAACATACAACCTTTTACTGCATCTTTTTAAGTTTATAAGAGAAATATTTAAAATCAGTTTCTATTCATTGGTCTTTGTCCCCAATAATTTTTGGCTCTGTCTAGATTTCATGTGCTAAGAAGCTGATTTGTATGGTATCCACAGCAGTTGCTTGATTATTAGAATGAACCTGGAATTTTCTATTTCTTAAATAGCTGTTAAACCAATTAATTGCATTTTGATCAAAGTTAAGTTTGGCTAGCTTACATAACAAAAGTTTATGTTTAACAGTTTTTAATGTCATAGGTATATCCATGAAAACACCAGCAGTAACAAGGCCATAATTAATATTGCAGTAGATCATATCAGTTGCTGTGAGTTGAACAGTAGAAGTACTAAATGACCTTCGGAAAGCATGCTGCCTGCCAGCCAAAAGCGCATAACTGTTATATAAATGATAACTTGTTTGTAAAGATTTTATCCAGGGGACAGAGTGCGGCTATAGAGTGAATGTCCTTGTGCAATTTTGGGGGCAGACACCTTAGGTAGAGTACTAATAAATGAATGTTTAAAAACTTTGGGGAAAATGCCAATGGCAACAGAAAAATTATAGATGTAAGTAAGTAGTTTTGCAACTTTATCTGTAGACTACCAAAAGAAAGTAGAGTGGAATCTAGTGGTTCCAGCAGAAGAGTGGGGTTCCTATCATGTTGTCGCACTTTTAAAAATTCGAACGTCATATGGTCGACACCATATGATCGAACTTTTAAAAGTTCGAACATTTCAACAGAGATCCCCATACAGTGCAGCAATGGAAGTTTTCCATTGTCTGCACTGCAGTGCAACTTCGGAGTTGGTATATTTAAAGAGCGGAGGGTGTGGGGGGGTGCAGGGGGGGCTTGCCCCTCTGCTTAAGCTTTCAGGTAGTTTTCTTCTGTTTATTTATTTATTTTATTTATTTATTTTTTTTATTCTCAAACTTTTAAGAGTTCCAACATATGGTCTCGACCATATGATGTTCAAACTTTTAAAAGTTTGATTATATGATATAGACCCGAAGAGTGCTGCAGGTTTTTTAGAAGATTTCTTATTTCCTTAGAAGACATGTCTCTAATGTGAAATGTTGCAACATACTCTGCAAGAGGGTAAAGAAAAAACTGCAGGAAGTTATTAACAGTGGAATAGGATATGTTAACTTGAGGTAAAAAATGTGAGATGAGGAAATATTTCTATTCTTCTGCAGTATTATTGTGAATGTTACTTGTGTGAGATGAGGAAATATTTATATTCTTCTGCAGTATTATTGTGAATGTTACTTGCCACCGGGAAAGGGTGAGATAGTTTGGAGAGCTAGCCTGTGATGTGCTTTAGCACCTTGCGGAATTGTTAAGAGTTATCCACAGGTGACATTTGTTTGTTTCTTACACAAAGGGTTTTGGGGGTATTTGTATCCAGCCTAGTTTGCTTCCCTAAAGTGTGGTAAACACTTTTGCAGGTTAATATCATTCTGATGTTATTTCCAAGATGACCAGGCAGAATATCTCTGCTTCATGAGTTTTTTAATGTTTTGTAAAAGCCAAGGGCATACCTGTCCCTAAGTCGTTTATGCACAGAAGGGTAAAGGGTGTCCTGGATTGTGGAGAGAGTAGTGATGAAGAAGTGATGCAGTTGGGTCATTAGTACAGTATGAAGGAGTCCAGTCTATGCTATTGAGATGATCATTAACAGTGGAATCCATAAGATTTGAGAAGGGGAACCCAAGGGAATTTTGGAAAGAAGGTTTAATTGTCTTAAATGACCAGAAGGAGAGTGCAGGATAATGGTCACTTATCGCTGGGCATAATGGAGATACTTGTGCAATGGTGGGCTATATTTCCGATAATAAGTTCAAGTGTAGAATGGTTACCAAAGTGAAGATTAGGTCTGCTGCTGTTTAACCAGCTGTTCAAGATTAAAGTGTAATACATTTTTAATGTTTCATAGAGCTTTAGAAAAATAATGTCATTATCTGCGATATCATTAAAATTCCTAATAACTTTATTTCATAAATAGAGCCACACAGAATCATTTTTGTTGATTTTCGTTTTAGTTTGGAAAATCCCATAACTGTATATGTGACCTCAGATGGAATTAGATTTGTGTCACCTTACATGGATTTCCTAGTGATTTGCCACTTGTCTGTGTCTTTTTTTTTTTTATTTGTATGAGATGAGAAATTCTTAAGGTACATTCTGAATAATCTGACAAGTTACTTAAGACTCTGTTTTGCAATCCAGGCCTGGTTTGTTTGGTTGGTTGGTTGTACATCTTTAAGAAAAATGAGTAAAATGAAAATTTGAACACATGATTCTCAATTTTATTTTAAATTATGTTTGACAGATTTTATCAGTGATTTACAATGTGCCAAAATATGTAACCTATACTTACCAGAACTGGACTGGTTCACTGTATGAAATTCAGAAGAGGTAGATGTTGTCAAAATATCTGCAAAATAGAAAACCTCAAAGTAAATGACCCATGCAATCTACGGATATAAATAAGTACCATGACTCTCAATTTAAGGTTACAAAAGAGCCATATATAATGTTCAGTGTTGTTATGATCCATCTACAACATAAGAAAAGAAATAGGTACATAAAGAAAATCAGTATTTTGTTGTCTAGGTAGAAGAGTTCTGTACCTAAATGGCATGGGTTGTGGCTAAGTATAAGAAGGAAAAATGTTTCACTAATGATATTGAAAACTTTACTGTCCTTGTACATGTAATCAGCATGAACCTGTTTATCGCAAAGATTACTGTACTCTAAAGTGAAGAAGTATACAATATTGCTAAAGTACTGTTTTCTCTTAAGTAAACAACCATTAGTTTAAAGTTATTAACTGCACATTTCTTTCCTTTTAGCCTACATTCATAATAATGGATTTGTCTGATGCAGCATTCATTCTTCTTTTCTTTTAAAACCAAGTTATTGCAGTTAAGTGTTGCAGGAAAGTGAGAGTCCATCTTAGTATTAAAGCATACAAGCACATAAAGTTAATCCTGAATGGGGCACCAGCTCATCTGCCGCATGTCTGTGCAAATATGCCATCGATAAGACCGCTCCTTGTCTGCGAATGCACTAAACTGTGAAGCTGTCACTAAACAACTCCTAATGATTTCTATCATTGCTCTGTAAAAATCATTGGACAACTGCAGCTCTCAGTCTCCCCACATAAGTATACTGTCACTGGTATCTTTGGAATGTGGTGTCACACTTGCCTTCCTTCCTGTGATGTACTAGCACAACTTAATTTTTATACTCAAGTTTGTAAGATGAGTCACTAAGCTCATTTTGTTGTGTTAGTGTGTGTGTGTGTGTGTGTGTGTGTGTGTGTGTGTGTGTGTGTGTGTGTGTGTGTGTGTGTGTGTGTGTGTGTGTCTGTGGCAGAGAGATGCTAACATATGTTATGAAAACTACTATCCCTGATGAAAAAGCTGACTCCATCTGTAACTTGGCAAAAGCTATCATGTTATAATGCTATGCTCTAGATTTGTTATGACCAACTGCTCTCACTTAGATGAAATACTGTAAAGGAAGACCAACTGTTTCTTGCGAGAGGGCTTCTTAAATTCAAGGTGAATTAAAGTAACTTGTTTACTCACATATGTATGCATGACTGAGTCTTTTGGCGTTTCCCGGTTAGGGGTCGCCACAGCGGAACTGTGGTCCTCTAATGATTGGCAGTAAATTTTTACGTGCCAAGTTGCCAGCCCTGACGCACAACCTTCAACGAAGGCACGCCCATTCACGCATGTCTCCACACAGAAGACGCTCTAGCTGAGAATCAAACAGGATAACATCTTACTGTGAGGCGACAACGCTACCGCAGCACCACCACTGCAGTTGCATGCACATATTTATTTATTTATTTATTTACTTATTTACTTATTTATGTATGTATGTCTTTATTACTGCAGATGTCAATTGGGCTTATATCTGCTCTTCAGTAGAGGCCTAAGCAGAAAAGCTCCATGTGGAACAACAAAAGTAGAACAGTTACAGAAATTTCCAGTCACATTACTAAAAGAAAGCAATGTTACTCAAAATAAACTTTTATAAAAATAACATTGTAAGAACTTTTCAAAAACATTTTGTGTCAGGGAAATTATTTACTGCAGAAACAATGCAATAATAAATATTGTAGACATATTAAAGACATCAGCAGGGTAACAAAGAATATACTAGAAATACTGAGCAGGCCAAGTTTATTGCCAAAAACAAATGATTGTAGATATTTATAATATCATACTTGAAGACAAGCTATGTTATTAAAACAAATTATTTTGAGAAATTCTAAGCAGTGCTGTTGATATGGGTTCCTTGCTGAGCTTACTGATTGTCCTTTTTCTGTTTTTAGTGATCTTCAGTTTTGCAGAACCAATAGTGCATATGCATTTTGATTACTCAGTGGAAAATGAGTTTCAAATATAGATTTTTTTAGAGAGAAATCATCTTACAGCTGTGTGTGTGTGCGTGTGTGTGTGTGTGTGTGTGTGTGTGTGTGTGTGTGTGTGTGTGTGTGTGCTGCAAGAGTGACACTACAGAGGACCTCAAAATCACTTCATATTCCCAATTCTTTGTCAGTGAGATCTCAGAGTAAATCCAACTCTCTAATCAGTGCAATCACATTTTTCAGTCAAGCAGTAAATCACCACTGACTATTACAGTCAGTCAGTTTTTTTTTCCAGGTAAAGGGGTAAATCAGGAGCCCTGCCTGATAAATATACTTAAACAAAGACACACAGTTAACAAATGGAGATAGTTAGAATCACACTTTATGCCCGTAAGTATAGGCAGCAGGTCCATAAGAGCTTAGAGCATTAATCATCTGCATTAACTTCCAGACCTTCATCAACTGCAGTTTTTGCTAAATCACTGTTTATTGTAGTCAGTCATTATTGCCAGTCATAAGACTGTTGTATTTTTGCTGTTCAAAAAATGCATGTGGATGTAAAACATGTTATTCAATCAACTTTTTAAGTGAATTAAAATACTCTCCACCTTATCTGTCTCTGATTTGGCAGAGTCTTACATGTATGCTCTAACCATCATAAACTAGTCCTGCTGTTAGTGCATTAGACTAAATCTCTGAGCTGCTAATGAACTGCTCCCAGAGTACAGAGTGAGATACCTTCACCTTCATTTGTATACTGAGTGACTCTCAATAAAGTCACTTAACCAAAAAGTGCCCCAGGTCAACCATGAAAAGGGATAATTTGTCTACTGGGCTGGCTTGGTCTTTTTTTCTGGCAGATCAATAAAGATTACAGTCAATCAAAATACCAGTCATTAGAGTTTCATAACTCTTATTATCCAGCAAATAAATGTCCATATAGCACATGTTCTGTTAACTTTCTAAGTGAATTGGACTTTCTGCTATTTAAAGTTGTGAGCTGCTAAAACCTTAAATCATCCACCTCCATTTGCCTACTGCGTTACTTTGCGCAAGTCACTCAGACAGTGCTTTTGGGTCACCCCTAAAAAGGGTCATGTCATCTAGTATATTTATCTGGGTAACAAATATATAAAAGAAAATAATACTTAAAATAGTCCCTTTTGAGGTTTTTGCCCCCCCCCCCCTTTGGCTTTGTCCATAGTTCTTGAGCAAAAATATTGAGAGGTGTTTTGGTAATTTCCTTGTAAAATGTGCAGCTTTCTGGCAATTTATTGTGGACTGAAGTTACTAAATTAATAAATAATATCAGGGTATGTGGGTGTTGGACTTTGAATCCTTCATAAAATGCTTGCTAATGCAATGCTTGGTATTCCAGCAACTTTCTGAGTATGTAAGAGAAATATTTAAAATGTGTTCCTGATTTTCTGAGCCTTTGTCTCTAACTCTTGACCTAAGAAGTTGAGAGGACATAGGGGACTTGCAATGAGTTGCACTATATGGTTCTGACCATACCACTCAACTGTACAGATTTTCGCAGATAGCCCAGATTTTGGCTTCATAGTTTGGTCCATTTCTCATAAAATTGGGGTTTTCTGGCAAATTAGTGGTCAAAAATAATGATAGACATTTGAGTTTCAGACACCGTATCCTTCAGAAAATTCATGCTAATACAAAACCTGTTTGAAAGAGCAATATTTAAAAATTGTCCCTAATTTTGAGCATTTGTCCCACTTTTATTTATAGCTATGCCCAGATTTCTTGCTCAAAGAAGTATGGTTCTGATAGCAGCAAGCTGAAATACAGTCCTGGCCATTACTTGTGATTTTTTTCATTCATTTGATCTTAAGCAGATATTTGAGGTATACTGTTATATAAGTGGCTATAACTGATGGGTGGGTGGGTGGGTGGGTAGGTCTGTGTGTGTGTGTGTGTGTGTGTGTGTGTGTGTGTGTGTGTGTGTGTGTGTGTGTGTGTGTGTGTGTGCATGCACCTGTGCACAGAGAGTGTATTTCTCAATTATTCCTAATTTCTTCTTTATATTTGTGGACTATTCGTCATAAAATTTGTGACAGTCAGATAAAGTGCTATAGACTGTAGTCACTAAATAATAACAAAAGATGTGAGTTTCAGACTTCTTACCTTTATGAAAATACTTGTTAACACAACCTGTAACACTACCAACGTTCTAAGTATATAACAACAATATTTAAAATCTGTTTTTGATTTTGGGTCTTTGTCACTGATTCATAATGTAAGAGGTTGGGAGGGGATAGGGGAGGTGCAGTTGGTTGTGCTGTATGGTTCTCACAGCAGTGAGATGACATATATGTCTTAGTTATTATATTATGTATTTCATCATTCATTTGATCTCAAAAGTGTACACAGTCATATAAGTACCTATAAACAATTGTTGCAGCTATTTGTTTGTATAAATACTTGGTTCCTGCATCTCAAAGTAGTAATGGTGTAAATGTAGGAATCAATTGTGGTAAACCAGATCATCATCATATAAGCCATTCTCTTTGGGTACAATCCTTGGTTTCTTTGTTTTCTTGACTGTTAATAGTGTGTTTCTTGTATGGCTGTGAATTAACTGGACATCATGAAATCTATGCGCTTACTGTTAATGTTTTAACTATGAATGCATTTCTAACTTGGGTTTTTCAGTCACATGGGTTTGAAATTCACTGTGTTGAGCTACAGCAGTTTGTCTGGTACCCACTGAAGATAAGCAAGGTACTGAGCTGTCCTGTAGTACAGGGTCTGAGTCCCTGAAGAATACAGATGAGTAAGGTAATGAGCTACTTCCTTTAGCGTGGCGTTTTAATTCCCTTGGCCATCATTTGTTTACTACGTGGCTGTGATCATTTCCCTTCACCAGACAGTGTTTCTGTTCTGCCATTTAAGACATACACTTGTGTTTAGAATGCTGTCCTAAGCTGCTAGGAAATGTGTTACATATCTGTCTTTTGAATTCCTGCACCTATCACTATGAATCCCATAATATCCCTTATACTTTAATGAGCTGCCAGATGTATTTTCAATATATGTGAGTTTCAAGGGAAGAGAAGCTTTTGTCCATGCAAAGTTTGTATTCAATGTGAGACTTCTTTGTTTAGTTAAGTAAATAGCTGCCAGTCTTTTTGCTGTGAAATTTGAAATGTTTTACATTAAATTCAGCTCTCTAATTGGTGCAAAACAGCAGCAACTTGCTGTTCTTGAATTTGTATTTTCTCTTTTGTCTGCAGCACAACTGTCTTTGTGACAATCTGCTACATCTATTGTATTGTTAGCTACCAACTTGATTTGTTACTAACACTTCAGCCAAACTTTGTGTTTTGTGCATGACAAATTGTATTCTGGATATTGTTTGGCTATGTAAACTACAAATATGTTACTAGACAGTGCCATGTAGTTGGGGGGGGGGGGGGTTCATAGATAAATTGTCTTTAATATTTAACAATGGATTTTGCATGAACTGTTTCAATGCATTTTATACTTTTTTTTTGGTCTTCCAATAACCTACATGCCCCCATACACTAGCTACTGCTGCCCTTGTATCCCAGCAAGAAAGGAAACATAGAGCCACATCTGATGGGAATTTGTACTTGATAATTGTTTTATAAAGTACAGCTTAACTGATTTCAGTGCTCTAGAAGGTTTAATTTGTGGTGTATGTATATGAAAGCAAAATTTAAAAGAAAGTAATTAAGTTTAAGCTTAAATGATGGAAAGTTCAGAGACTTATAATAGAAGCAATGATGATTCACATATGAATCTTGCTTTTTTGATGTGTGTTCAAATTAAGTTATATGCTAGAACAGAAATGTCAGTGTAATGAATACTTTGCAAGAGTAAACCAGAGAAAAGAAAAAAAAAAAAGATGTCTCACGAAGAGATGAAGTATCCATCACTATACTTTCTGGTATGTACTTGCAGCCCCTTGGGGTAATTTTTCCCTTGATGGAGAATGAGTGATCAAGTATTACCCCAAGCATTTCATTTCTGAACTGTGAGGTATGTCCTCACTGCTGTTTGTCTCAATTGCCACGGACGATACACTGCTGTTTTCGTAAATAGTTCTAGAAAATGGGTTGTAATTATTTGCAATTTTTTTTTGCATTTAATAAATGATATGAATTTTCCAACCATTTTTCATGTTTGAAGAAATCTGCCTAAATCTCTTTTTAGCCAATATGTTAGATATCAGAACAGAACATGTACATGTCACTGACATACTGGATGACAGCAGTTGTTACATAAAACATTGACATTATGGTATCTGCAGGAGATATTTGATGGATGCTTTTTTTACGTTTGCAGTGAGCTGAAATTATATGTCCCCATTTGCTTCTAAATATTATGCTAGCTGTATTACTTATTAACCACCTTGGTGATTAATTAGTTTTCTATGAATGCACTTTTTATACATTTTTCCGGCCAAGAAAGGAAGGCTGTTAGATGAAATTTGATGTCATTCAGACTTTCCACTTTTGTAATAAGTGAAAATGACTGAATCTTTGAAGCTCTCCAAACTTTTTGGAACAGGTGTATGAAGATGAATGAGTGATAATAAAACTGTACAGATATTGGTTTCTTCAAATTTTAGGCAATCAACTGGCAAGTTGTCAGCAGATATAGAAGTGAAATTTAGTCTAGTTAGAAAGATTTTGGATAAAATGCATTAGGATGGAAACATCATTTGGAGAATGGAGTATCTGTTTCTTCAACTGAGTAGTTTAGAAATATTTTGCCAGAGCTGCTGAGGAAATCAGATGTGTTTATATTTTTTTTGAGCATAGTGTCATAGTCCCCCTTGCTGAGCATTAATCCTGTCCCTCCTGGTTACTCCATGAATCCAATCATTTCATGGGGAGTGAGCCCTGCAAAAAGCTCTGCAACACTGCTTTTTTTTTCAATAAAAGAAAAATTCAGCTAAAGCTGCATAAAACCTGCAGTTTTTTTCAGTAGCAAAGCAGTCTGGTTTCATAATGGCAGAAGCTGCAAAAAAAGTGCAACCATTTTTTTATGTTTGTTTTTTGTTTTTGTTTTTTTGTTTTTTTTATCAAAGATACATTCAAGTTGGGAAATGTGACAAGCTATACAAAATAATTATTTTTTTTTCACAGAAATGCAGAACAGCTTTCAAAAGTGATACTGTTTTATAGACACACACAGACACATGCGCACCCAATGAAAACACGCATACCCACATTTATTAGAAGAACTTTGTAATCCTTAAGCTGCTTATCTCATTTTGTGCTGGAGGTTTCTCACTATTTAAAACTTACTTTACAAGAATTTATTTGTATTTACAATTCTTAGTCATCAAAAAGTAAAGAATCGGAGGTGGAGCCTAGATGGGCAACCGAGAGCAGCGAATTTTGAGAGCTCCGTAAACTAGTATAATAATATAGGAAAATTTTTTATTATTTTCAAGTTTAAAACATCAGAAATCTATAGATAAACTACTAAATTACATAAATATCAATTTTGGTGGAGATCTACAAAAAGTTTCCTGTCAAGTAACTTGATGATATATTGAATCACTGAATATGAACAACTCAAGGAATTCTCATCCAGATGCTGCTTTGAAAAAAAAGAACTGCAATTGATGGCATCTACCTTACAGTAACTATCTTTGCAGATGGATGGCTTTAAAAATTATGTAGAAAACCTCAAATTAAATTCTCAAAAACAGAATGACACTCTTAAGGAACTATTACAGCAACACCATACAAAAAATAACAAATATAGAGACTTATCTAAATGACATTGAAGGGAGACTCAATGAGGAAAAATTCCAAAAAGAATTTCTGCTTAAACAGAATACATGGCTGCTTAACAAAATAGAAGACTTAGAATACAAGGAAAGGAGAAATAACATAAGGATCTTTGGTCTGCCTGAAAACACTGAAGGAGAAGACATGATTTCATTCTGAACAACCTGGATTCCTGAATTTTTAGACTTGAAAGAGGGACTTTCATTTGGAATTGAAAGGGCACATAGAGCACTGAGGAAACCTGCTTCTAACTCAACAAATACTCCACCTAGATCCATAATTATAAAATTTCTTTCATTTCTGAACAATCAGTAAAAACAAAATGAAAACTCCAGCAAAGCTAGAACTTCCTCTGAGTGATCTCCCAAACCTCTTGTATCAGAGGCACATGGGATATATGCAAATGACCCTTATGAACATCAGGTGTTTCAGCTAATTGGCGATTCTGAATGCCCATGGCTTGGTTCTTCATTTAAATGGACAATTTTAGGCCAATAAAGCCAAACCCCACTAGCTGTGGATATGCATACTTCGGCCTTGTTATGACCTCGTCAGCACAGCACAAGCAGAGTGTTTGACTAAGCATAAGAGACACAGGGCTGTTATACCCAGCTGATGTCCATTATCATTAGGATCACTGCAAAAATATCCCACATAACAAACTAAAACAATAAGTGAGAAAGTCGCTGAAAAAACAATCAGTAAAAACAAAATGAAAACTCCAGCAAAGCTAGAACTTCCACTGAGTGACCTCCCAAACCTCTTGTATCAGAGGCACATGGGATATATGCAAATGACCCGTATGAACATCAGGTGTTTCAGCTAATTGGCAATTCTGAATGCCCATGACTTGATTCATTGTTTAAATGGACAATTTCAGGCCAATAAAGCCAAACCCCACTAGCTGTGGATATGCATATTTCGGCCTTGTTATAACCTCGTCAGCACAGCACAAGCAGAGTGTTTGGTTTTTCAGTGACCTTCTCACTTATTGTTTAATTTCTGAACAAGGAACTAATATTAAAAACTGCTTGGAGAAAATCACCCTTAAAATACAATCAAAGCCTGTTAAGGTTTGACAATGATTATTCTTCCAGAATACTAGAACAAAGGAAAAATGTCTGGCCAATAATAAAACTGTTGAAACAAAACAACATTAAATCACAGCTGGCCTTTCCATCCAAGATAAAAATACTTTTTGCCAATGAGATGAGAATCTTTAATGACTTAGAAAAAGCTACTCTATTCATCAAAAACAACAACATAGTGTCTATCCCAGAAGAAATGGACTGGATGGTCCCTACTCTTAAAAGAATAAAAGAAACAAATCCTTGGACTGATGCTAGAAAGAAGAAACAAAAAAACTGATTCCAAGATAGCTGTCCCAAAAAATAACTCTTACAATTACATCTCTCAAAGTATCAACTGATAGGGAGCAGCACTTGTCATCTGTTTTTATTAAAAAAGAGGGTTTCTTAAACAACTGAGAAACAGTAATGATTTATTCAGAATGTTCAAAGAGTCCAATAATTCTTCACAAACAAAGGTAGGTCAAGATGGGTTACTGTTTACATTATATATAAGGCAAACAAAGCAACATATACTACAAACATAGAAGTTTCTATTCCCCTACTTGAACTCAGTGACTACTTATCTTGTTCATTTTTCATTGATTTTACTTATAATCATTTAAGTAATTAATTAACTAATTCAACAAGGTACCATTCATCAGAGTTCAGACTGAAATGTAACAAATCATATATAATAGCAGTAACAGTAGAGCGTTTTGAAAATAAAATGCTGTCATGGAGACTAATGCCTTCTTCAGTTAAAGTATGATTTAGAAATGTCATGTATATCCTGGCTAAATAATAGTAGCAAGTTCTTAGTACAAATGTCATCATTATTCTGTCTAAATATAGTTAATATCAATTATGGCAGGTATCATAGCTTCGAGTGCTGTTTGATCAATCCTTATATGGTATGCATAGATGCAGCCATGTCTGGCAGCTAGTACAAATGTCACTATTATTCTCTCTAAACATACTTAATATCAATTATGGCAGGTATCATAGCTTCGAGTGCTGTTTGATTAAGCCTGACATGGTGTGTGTGGATGCAGCCATTGTATGTTGCCATTTTCGTATCCAGGAAGCTGCTGGTTGTGGCTTATGATCAAGGTTTACTGATGCTTCTATATTTGGAAGAGACATTTGGTGTTTTAGCCTGGATCCAGGGGAAGGGGGTGGATAAAACTGTGAGGTGGGATATTTTGGCAGAGAATAGTTTATTTATACATCTGCTGAGTGAGAGATGGGAAGGCTGGAAGAATGTGTTATTTCTTGTTCTGGCAGCTCGTTGGAAGATTTTTTTTTTTTTTGATCTGTTTGCTCTCCATTCTTTTCCTGGCTGCTACCTCACTGAAAGGGAGGGAATTTAGGCTTGAAGTTGCAGTGAACGGAAGCTTTGCTTCAGGTGTATCATGAGCCTCTGGTATGCAGTACACAGATACACTAACAGAAACAGATGCTCCCAGATTGCTATGGTAATGGAGACAGAGTGACAATAACACTTAACAGTTCTGAGGAGCCTCCGAGATGATTCTCAGCAATGAAGTTCTTGGTTTAAAAAAATATATATACATATATATATATATATATATATATATATATATATATATATATATATATATATATATCCACACACACACACACATATATATATATATATATATATATATATATATATATATATATATATATATATCTAAAGAAATATATATATATATATATATATATATATATATATATATATATGCATATATAAAATAAAAGGGCTGTTTAAAACAACATGCACACATACGGATGGTCTCCCAACACTTCGTTTAGCTCATTAAGTCTCATAATTTAAAGCCTATGCACTGTATAAACATGCTTGGATGGAGCTAATAATAAGAATAAGCATTACAGCTTGTGGTCTCTCAAATAACTAAGCAACAGCCCAAAAAAAAAAAAAAACGCACACAATAGTCATGTAATGTATGATTTTAGTAAATCTAGACCTAAAATATATAATGGTCATATAAGATGAAGCAGTCTGCTGAATTTAGATAATAAAGACAGGATTTAATAACATGGGCTTGTGTATAATAACACTACTGTCTTAACTTGTCATAAATGACATACACTACATTGAACATCAACTACGGTGGTGGTGCTGCAGTAGCGTTGTCACCTCACAGTAAGACGCTGTCCGGTTCGATTCTCAGCTAGAGCGTCTTCTGCGTGGAGACATGCGTGAATGGGCGTACCTTCATTGAAGGTTGTATGGCAGAGCTGGCAACTTGGTACATAAAAATCAACTGCCAATCATTAGCGGACCGGAGTTCCGCTGTGGCGACCCCTAACCGGGAAAAGCCAAAACACACAACAACAACTACATTAAACATCAAGGGCAAGCATGATGATTTCCTTATATAAGTAAATATGCATAACAAGCCATGTAATTGCTTTAACTTGAATTGTAGTTTTTGTAACCCATCTTGACCATATATAATACTTAAGCAGTTACCAAGGTAACTAATGTTTTATACATGACATCAAACTGACAAAGTTGTTCAAGAGAAACAATAGAAGCCTGAACTTGAAATGTCACAGAATGTAACAATCAAATTCTGAACAAATAGTATTAAATTGACAATAGACAGTTATACATGGGCTTGTGTATAATAACACTACTGTTTTAACTTGTCATAAATGACATGCACTATATCGAACATCAAGGGAAACCATGATGATTTTCTCATAAAAGTAAATGTGCATAACAAGTCATATAGTTGCTTTAACTTGAATTGTGGTTTTGTAACCCATCTTGACCATGCATAATACTTAAGCTGTTACCAAGGTAATTTGTTGTTTTTAACCTATAATTTCACTCATTTTATAATAAGAAATGACAGATATGAAAATCTTTATGTATAGGAAATGAAGGGAAGAGGGATGCACTGATAATTAAAATGCACTAACTTTCATCAGTGTTCACATAAAATAAACTAAATGCTTTAAGTAAGTTAACAACAAAGTGATTACTTAAATGTTGGCAAACAATGAAATATAACTTCTGATATATCCAGTAAAATCCATTGTACTATAAACATTAGGTATGAATATTATTACCATCTATTTATATTAAGTAATACGTTTTGAAAGACTTCATCAATAAGGGTGAATATGTTAAATAACTGTGTGTTATAATCTTTTACTGAGGTTTTATATATGATACATCCTACTTTACTATGATTGAATTGCTTGTCATCTATCTTTCATGTAAATATTGTTTATACAATAAGTAGTCATTTATATTGTATTAGAATTCTGTCTAATCTACAATAGTACTATATCTGTTCAAAATAATATAAATATTGCTTATTCTTATTACAAATATTCTCAATATGATAATTTAATTTATGGAACTCAGATGTACTGGATTGTCAAGGTATGACTGATAATCTGATGGGTTTAGGTTTATCCATCAGATTAGGAATGATTTTCATTCCATGGCTAGTGCAGATCTTAGTTTTGTTAACATTTATTAATTTAAATTTATTTCACAAAAACATTTTTAGTATGCCTGACCAAAACATTACTTTATTGGTAAACATTCAAATTATAAAACTGATAATTCCCTTTAAAAGCTCAAACTTATACTTTATAGTTATTAGAGGAAAAGGTTTAATAGTCACAATAAAACAAAAAATGCATAGTCTAAATAACCTAAGATGGATTTAACTGCATTATCTTTGAATACCAATGGCTTAAACAATCCTAGCAAGAGATCAAATCTACTGAAATATTTAAAACTGAACAAAGCACAAAGTGTCTTCCTTCAAGAAACTCATTTCAAAACAAATGACAATTACAAATGGAATCCTATAATAACAGAATATGGACCCTAGCCAATCTATACTGGTTCCCAGGGATTGGAACAGGGACTGTTAAAAACACTTGGATTTCATTTCCAATAATTATAAAGGCAACTTAATATTAGGAGGAGATTTTAACTGCATATTTGATATTTCTGAAACTACAACTAAAAGACCACTGCATACATCTGCTGTATCAAAAGCTTTAAACAAGTGGGTAGAATCATTTCATTTTGTAAATAATTTCAAATTTAAAGAAAATAAATCTGTGTTGTTTTCACATCAAGATCACAGATTTGGTACCCAAACTAGAACAGATAAAATATTTGCTGCCTATGACTTATACTCTAAAATCATTAATTTCTCAATCAGTCCCTACCCCTTTTTGGTCCACAATTCATTGATACTAAGACTTCAAAATGGGTACAAACCATTAATCTTTAACTCGGGAATTCCAGCATATATAAGTAAAATTAAAGAGTACAAACCCTGGTTATTATATGAGTTACAGTTCTTCTTAGATATTAATTACACCACAAAGAGAAATAAAATAAAATAATGATATGGGACTCATTAAAATCTTACATATATGCTAAAACCCTAATTTGGTATAAAAAAAATCAGAGAATGGGATTCTGAATTATTAGATTTACAATCCAAAGTTTTGTCAGCAAAAGCTGAATAAAATCAAAATCATTTGGAGATAAAAAAGAAAGTTGAAATATTAAACAATAAATACAATGACATTCTAACGCATAAAACTAGTTTAGCTTTAGAAAAACTAAAAATTAATACCTTGGCCACTTCTCTCGAATATCTACATAATTTAGCCACAAGAATCAAAATATAACCAAAAGCTAATAACATTAAAAGTATCTTCCTTGAAAAGAAAGGGAAAATATCTCAGATATAGGTGGCATTCTTGATGCCTAAAGAAATCACTATATGGAACACTTCCAAAAATAAAATATACATATCGACAAATTAAATCTAAATGAAAAATGTTCTAATATAATAAAAATACCAGAAAAATTAAAGCTAGATCTGCAACCACCCATATTCTACAGAGAAATTACAGATACAATAAAAGAGGGTAAAATAATAAAAATCCAGGTATACATGGCATAACTATGGAAATATATAAACGTTTTCCTTCAAAGATATTATCCCTCTTTCATAAAACTCTATTAGAATTTCAGTCACAAGCTTTAATACCACTAATCACACCAATCCTAAAGGAAAACAAAACCCTAAACCTCTGTACCTCATATAGACCTATATCATTATTAAATAATAACTATAAGATATTTATGACAATATTAACTAACAGAATGAACATACCACTATCCAAAACAATAAATAATGATCAAACTGGATTTATATATCATAGACACACACATGACAATATTAAAATGATAATTTCTCTTATATATTATGTTAATAAAGAAAATAAACACTCATAATTGGCTTAGATATAGAGAAAGCCTTTGATTCCCTAAATTGGGAATATTTATTCAAAATCCTAATGCTATTTGAATTTCCTCTATCCTTTGTTCATCTCCTAAAGAATATATATACAAATAATTTAGTGTATGTCAAATTAGGTCCTTTTACCTCTGAATCTATGCATATAACAAAAGGCACTAAACAAAGATGTCCCATGTCACCGATTCTATTTGCTCTGACTATTGAAACATTGGTAGATTCAATTCATAACAACATAAAAATCAAAGGAATAGATGTTTATGAACAATACAATTCTAAAGTAATGCTATTTGCTGATGACATATTACTAACATTATCTAATACAAAAGAGACATTAGAAAAATTAGATATATTAATTGACAAATTTCACATGACATCTAGACTCCATTTCAATAAATCAAAATCAAAAATGTTATTTTTAAACTAAAAAAAAAAGAACTGCAGACTAAGAGGGATCATATCATAGGGAAATAAGAATACACCTTAAAATATCTAGGAATTGAGTTATGCAAGAATAATAATGAATTAGTCTCAAGAAACTACAATAATAACATCAATACAATTAAACTCTCTGTGGAAAAATGGAACAAAATAATATTAACAGTTGAACATAGACAACAGTCAATAAAAATGTTTTTACTGTCCAAGATCCTATATATAGCCTTGACAATACAACTGTTACCAGAAAGGAATATACTTAAAGAAATAAATTTATGCCTAATAAATTTTTTATGGTTTCCCAAAAGAAACAGAATAACTTTAGCACATCATATCAGGCCATGGAAACAGGGAGGATTAAACTTCCCTGATATAGAAACAGATATAAAAGCATCAATATCTAAAACAATCTCAGATTGGATAAGTCCAAATTACTCTGCAAATTGGTAAGAATTACTAACTGTAATATCAATAAATGAATTTGATTTACAAACAAAATTTCAAATAACAGATAAAAAATATTTTTCATGGCACATATTATGTATTTAATCGGGAAAAGCCAAAATATATTGCTAGTATGCAATATAACATAACTAAACCCACTAAAACTTGTGTGATTAATTATTACATTGACTCATTTAGGAAAATTATTAATGCAAATATAGATTTAAAAATCTGGTTTAATCTTTTAACACCATTTATAGTCACAAAGAACTTACCACATAAAATATATAGAGAAATTATTAATTCCTGGGAACAGAAATAATTTGTTTGTTGGCTCCAATGTATCAAAGAACTAAAAGTTTTAGATATGCAAGTAATAAAAACAACATACAAAATTCCACAACAGGAATGGGTAACTTTACAGAGTATTCTGTCATATTTGCAAGATTTATGTAGAATAATTAACAATTCTTCATTTAAAGAAATACCTAAATTTACAAAATACATATATGAAATCATATATAATGACTTTGACATAGGAAAAAGTATTTAAAAATTTTACAAAATATTGATAAACTATAAAACAACACCCACAACCTCATATTGGAAATATATAACAAAAGGACACTCAATACAGTTAACTGAAGATATTAAAACAAATATCTTATCAGCCATAAAATATACATCCTTTACACAATACTGGAATTTTTTTAATCAGAAATGCTGGCACAGAACATTCTTAACCCCAGACAGAATCAGTAAAATTAGTTATTCCATAAAAGGAATATGTTGGAGATGTGAGCAAGTACACAATGCAGATTGGAACCACATTTTCTTTGATTGTGTAAGCCATTTTGGAATGGTATTAATAACTTTCTACAAGCTTTATTTAATGAATCATTTTATTTAACGAAAGCTTTTGTATTATTAAATGTGAAAGATGGTCCTTTGAATAGGTCAAACATACATTTAGTATGGACTATACTTGCAATTTCAAAGAAGTGTATAACAAAAAGATGGAATACAAACATAATACCAACTTTGGAAGACTTCTACAGCCTACTGAAGACCACAGCATTATTGGGAATTAAAATTAAAGAACTAAGAATTTATCCAAAGCCATTTATCAACAACCCTTGGGGAAAAGTCTTATCATTGATTGACACTATACAACAATTGATCGACACTCTGATAATGGATTGGACATACTTTTAAAGTAACTGTATACATTAAGATCTGCTATAGTGTCAGGCTAATGTAAATAGTGTACATAGTTATTTAAAATGTTATGTATAAATACTATGGAATTCATTCAAATGTATTTAAAAAATAAAAAAAATTGAGGAAAAAAGTAAAGAATCAGTACTTTCTAATGCAGAAAAGAAGAGCTGTCTAAAAGGACTTTGTTAACAAAATATTTACAAATATTGACTTAATTCAGTACACTCCTCTGGAATTTCTTCAAGTAAAGCTACTTATTTATTTTTAACATCAGCTCAGCCATTATTTCAGTCAGATTGCAAATAAGAAGAGTGATAGCCTGCTGCCTAGAGTCAGTTTAGCTAATGTCAATAAAATGCGCCTGTTGTTTTCTTTGTTTTTTTTTTTTTTTTTTGGTAGCTTGGTAGCATGCTTATATATTTAATAACTGTATTGCCTAAATTCCTTAATTACTACTTTTATGTCTCAAAAATGTCTGACTAGTTGCTTACCGATGTATATGAGGTATTTATACAAAACATGTGAATTATACAAGTTGGCATCTACCTTTTGAAGGGACAAACTGCTTAAGGCTTAGAAAAGTAAGTAGTATGGTTCATTCTTGCTAGGAGTAGACAGTACTTGTGACCTTGATGTGCCAGACAGATCTGGCAGGTGGTAGTGTGTGAACATATTCACTCCAGTGGAGCTCTGAAAGTTTGCACTGTAACTTCCAATGGGCGGACCAAAACCTTTTGACAGAATCAAATTATGCCCTCACATTTTAAACAAATGTTCATATGTCTGGATCCATATGGATTATGAAAGAAGTATAAATGACAAACCCTTCAACACAATTTTTTTTATAGTGGTAGTATTCTTTAGGTTCTAGGTCTTAAACAGGTTTTTTTAAGTCACAATAAACACTGTAACTATTATGTTTGTAATGCTTTTTACCAGCTTACATTATCTCAGTAACCACTGAAGTTACACACATACTGTCATCAGTATTTTATTCATCTACCTGAGAGCTTTCATAAGAATTCTATCTGTGTTACTTGGTTGTGGAGATATTTAGAAAGAAATGTGAAAATTATATTTACATAAATTAATATCACAAAAAAATAATTTAATATCCCTTTATCTGCACTAGACAGAGGTCAAATATTAATGCAGTTGAATATGCCATTGTGTAAGCTTTAAGATGAAATCTTTTAAAACCTTGTACATAATGTGGTTTTGGAATTAGTGATGCAAATATGAACAAGCAAATATTTGACACCTAGAGGCATCCGTAGGAGTTAACCGCAAATGCACCCGGAGACATCACTCAAATGTAATGAGTTAACATACAAGCAGAAATCTGGAGAAATACTGAAAATGAAATCTATAATCCCTACAGGAAAAATATATTAAGGGTGTGAATGGAAAACAGCTTTATCATAAGAAGTATGTATGCCTTTGTAACTGCAAGACAAATATTCAGGCGCTACAGTTTCCAGCAGTTGTTTTCTTTTTAAGAAAGAGTAGGTAAGGAAGCAGGCTGAATGAACTCTGAAGAGTATGGCAGACTTTCAATGGCACAATTATTTAAAGAATATAAATCAAAGGAACTCCCACAGGTTGGTCTAACCATGGTGAGTTTACTGACACCATGTGTGCAGCTGAAGGTCACTCCACTGAATCTGCAGACAAACTGATGGGGCTGTAAGTATGCAGAATACAGCAAAGGGTAACTCAATATATCTTAGATTATGTCAAAATGCAACTTCAGCTCCAAATATGGGCTGAAACTAGATATGAAAAGCCTAGATACTAAAGCAGCTGTGAAAGCAAAATAGAGTTAAACAGAAACAAGAATAGGAAGAGATCAAAATGATAGAGATGAAAAAGGTATGAAAAGTAAGAGAACTACAATACCAGCACAAAGTACAGTTTTGTACCTACCATAAATGTAGATGTCCGATAGGTATGCATCTGCAGTCCTAACATATGGGTTGTCCTGCCTCAGGCAGCCTTTCGGTCGGCTGGATTCCAAGGTCTGGGTCCGGCGTCAGCTGATGTCGCCCTTTCCCCGACGTCACAGCGCCTGGGGTATAAAAGCGTCAGCCGACACCATCTTCCTCAGTTTTTCTTGCCCCAGATGCTAGGTGCCCTCTAGGAAGGCTAAATTTGGAAAATAAGCAATAAAAAATCCAAACATTTGCAAAAATATATGTATGTAAAAACAAATACACCATAATAGATCCCCCCAGCTAGCTAATAGAGAGGTAAGCACCCTAGGAATACCACAGAGGGGAAGGAGGGAGGGTAAACCTGACTGCAGATGCATACCTATCGGACATCTACATTTATGGTAGGTACAAAACTGTACTATGTCCTTCAAGGATGCATCTGCAGTCATCACATATGGGTAGAATACCATAACCAATCTGGGGGTGGAGGTACTAGGAAAAGGATGGCGTAGCTAAGATACCCTGCAGGACAGCCGTAGCAAAGCCTGCTCTGGATCTGGAGTATAAAGGTAAATTGTAATGCTTGGCAAAAGTATGCACGGAGCTCCATGTGCCAGCTTCTAAAATGTCTTTTGTAGCCACCCCTCTTAAGAAGGCTGTGGAGGTGGCTGTGGCTCTCGTAGAATGAGGTCTAATGTTAGCTGGTACAGTCTTTCCATGAAATGAGTAACAAAAGCGGATGCAATTTCCTATCCATTTTGAAATTGTCTGTTTGGAAATTGGTTTTCTTTGAGTACCAGCAGCATATGCTACCAGCAGCTGGTCAGTTTTCCTGAAACCTTTAGTTCTGTCCAAGTAGTAGTGCAACTGTCTGTGAATGTCCAGGGTGTGCAGCAGTTTCTCCCCTTTGTTTTGTGGATTTGGGAAGAAGGTAGGCAAGTGAATGGCTTGATTCAATGAAACCCTGGATACCACCTTTGGCATAAAAGTAGGATTAGTTCTTAATGAAACTCTGTCCTGGTGAAAAATAATGAATGGCTGAACTGCCATCAGGGCCTGCAATTCCGAAACCCTTCTTGCTGAGGTTATTGCCAGAAGGAAAGCAGTCTTCCATGAAAGGTACTGTAGATCTGCAGATGCTGCTGGTTCAAATGGAGGCAGTGTTAGTTTTTCCAACACATAGTTAAGGTCCCAAGCAGGTAGAGGTGGATTCCTAGAAGGTTTGATGTTTTTAATTCCTCTTAGAAACTGTCTTAGGAGAGGATGAGAAAAGACAGGTGGATCAGTATTGTACTCAGCTGAAATTGCTGAAGCATGAATCTTAATAGAAGAGTAAGACAGCCCATTGTGGAACATTTCTGCCAAATATTCCAGGATATGTACCATGTTCATCATTGTCGCATCTAGGCCCTTTGTGGTGTTCCAGATGAGAAATCTTTTCCATTTTGCTGAATATACCTTCCTTGTGGAAGGGCGGTGAGCTTCCATGATAATATTCTTCACTCTCTGGGATAGCTTATCCTGAGGAGGAGTCAAGGTATTCTCCACGCTGTTAGTTGCAATGTTTTCAGGTTGGAATGTAGAGTTTTGTATCTGTGCTGTGTCAGTAGAAGTGGCCATAGAGGTAGGGGCCATGGTTTCGTATGTGACATGCTCCTTAGCAGTGGGTACCAGTGCTGTCTTGGCCAGTCCGGAGCTATCAGAATCACTTTTGGCTGCTCTGCCCTGATCTTCAGTAACACCTTGGTCATTAATGGAATAGGAAGAAATGCATACACTGTCAGATTTCTCCAGCTGAAAGAGAGGGCATCCACTTTCCATGCTTGTGGGTGGTATGTCCTTGAGCAGAATTTCTTCAGTTGATGATTGTGGGGGGATGCAAATAGATCTATGTCCGGGCTCCCCCAAGATTGTGTTATCTGTTGAAAAATGTCTGGGTGCAGCATCCATTCGTGTGCATCCATGATATTTCTGCTTAAGCTGTCCGCCAGTGTATTGTCCTTCCCTGGCACAAACTGAGCTTGTAGATGTATATTGAGTTTCAAGGAAAGATCCCATAGATTCATTGCCAGTCTGCAAAGAGGGTAAGAATGGGTACCTCCTTGCTTGTTTATGTACCACATAACTGTGGTGTTGTCTGTCCTTATTAGTAGATGGCCTTGATGCAGAAAGAGTTTGAAGGCCTCGATTGCATGTATCACTGCTAGCATTTCTTTTTGATTTATGTGCATGCATAGCTCCTTTTGTGACCACTGTCCTTGGATACCTCTGCCCTCCATGTGTGCTCCCCAACCTAGGTCTGAAGCATCTGTTGTAATAGTTTGGGAGGTTTTTGGCTTTGTGAAGGGCAACCCTCTGTTGGACTGGCTGGCCTGAGTCCACCACAGAAATTCCTTGTGAAGGCATGGAATGAGTGGGATTAACGTCTCCAAACTGTGACTGTGCTGAGTCCATAAACTCCTTAGGTACCACTGTAGCCTTCTCATATGTAGAATTGCTTGTGGAATCAAAAGAATACAGGATGCCATGTAACCCAGGGCTTTCAGGATTTTCCTTGCAGTCAGCTGGGTTTATTTTGTCAGATTCTTGAAGTAATCCGGTAGTTGACTTTGTTTTTCTTCTGTGAGATAAGCCATTTAGGTGGTTGTATCTAGATCCGCACCCAGAAAGGTTATTCGTTGGGATGGAACAAGTCTTGATTTGTGCATGTTGACTGTATATCCCAAGGCCTGTAGAAGACTGATGGCATAATTTAAGTCCTTTATCAAAGTTTGTTGGTTGTCCGCTTGTATAAGGCAGTCATCCAGATATGGGTAGATTTGAATCCCCTGGAGTCTGCAGTGTGCTATTACTGATGCCAGGCATTTCGTGAATACTCTGGGTGCAGTAGATAAGCCAAAGGGCAATGCTGAGAATTGATAATGCTCTGACCCTGCAAGAAATCTGAGGTATCTTCTGCAACTTTGTCTGATAGGGACATGCAGGTATGCCTCCTTGAGGTCTAGAGTAACCAGCCAAGACCCCTTGCCCAGCATGGGAAGGAGTTGCTGTAGAGTCAGCATTTTGAATTTTGGCACAATGAGATAAGTATTCAGTGCGGACAAATCGAGAATTGGTCTCCATTGATGCTCTTTTCTTGGAACAAGGAATAGCCTGGAGTAAAATCCTTGGCCTTGTTCTGAAATAGGAACTTTTTCTATGGCTTTCATTTGCAGTAAGTTTGAGATTTGTTTCAAAGCCTCTGCCCTTTGATTTGGTGGCAGACCTGGCATGCCTTTTCTTTTTGGCAAAGTGTGGAAATGGAACCTGTATCCATTGTCTATTATTTGGAGTGTCCATTTGTCTCTTGTAATGTTGTGCCAATTTCTTGAGAATAAAGAAAGCTTTCCACCCAAAGGTGCTTCTAATTGAGCCCTGGTTGGTGGAGTCAAAGCAAAGTCATTGAGTTTGTCCTTGTGCAGCAGTTGCAGGTCCTGAACTACCTGCCTGGATTGGAGGTTGCCATTAACGGCCTCTGTAGGACCCCCTAGCTTGCCCTCTACCTCTGGCACGCCTGTTCCTGCCCCTTTGAAATCTTTCTGTGTCCGGAAAGGACCAATTCTTGGAAGGCCAGTTTCTGATAAATCTAGGTGGTTGGACTTGAAGAAAATCCTTAACTGTTTGTACAGATTTTGCCTTTTCCTCAAATTTCTTTAGGACTACTTGAGCAGTGGAACCAAATAACTTCTGCTTTTCCAGTGGAGCATCCAAAAGCTTAGCTTTAACATGTTCTGGCAGAGATTGTTCCTTCAGCCAAGCATGCCTGCGTATGACAACACCTGTCATTGCTGACCTACATGAAGCTTCCAATGCATCATAACCACACTGCAAGAAGTGGTTGCTAACCTGCTGGGAGTTATGTACCAGATCCTGAAGGGATTTACGGTCAAGGGGTTCAGAAGAAGACAATTTCTTATGCATTTCTTCTAACAAATACTCTTGATACTGTATCATGTGAAATTGACAATTTAATGCCCTCATAGCAAGAGTGGCCGAAGTATACACTTTTTTACCCCATCTCTCTAATGTCCTGGACTCCTTTGCAGAGGGGAGTGGGTTCTTAGTAGTAACAGCTGCAACCCCTTTAGGGCCCTGTGAAATAGTTTCAGGGTCAGCAGAGTGGGCCTTATAAAGAAAATTATGTGTGTCCGGGACTCTGTAATACCTATCGGGCTTAACAGGGGCCGGAGGCAGAGTGTCAGGGGTCATACTAGAGTCAGAGTATACATCATCAATCACATTTAAAACAGGAGGAATAGCCAAAGGTCTATGCTGAGGTAAATGGAGAAAAGTTCTTAGTCTTTTCCTGGAATCAGAATATTCCTGGCCCTGCCATTTGAAATGCTCTTTCATAGTGTGAAGGGTCTCCCCAAAGGAAAGCTCTTCAGGAGGGGAGGCCGAGGGAATAGATTCCTCTGCATCCGAATCCTCGTAGGCCGAATAAGCCTCCTCCTGGTAGTCTGAGTGATCCGAGCCAACAGAGGCCTCCTCTGAGGAAAGGGGATCAGGAGGATCCATCCTAGGCCTTTTGTCTAGAGGGGGTTGGGAGCCCCTGTCCGGATGAGGCTGTGAGCCCCTAATTAAGGAGATAAGGTCCTCTGCTAAAGTTAGAATCTGTGAACTAGAAGAAGGTCCCTGAGGAATAACTCTGGGAGGCATGGCTTTAGAGTGTTTTGCAGCTTTAGCCCTGGTGAAGGCCTTAATAGACATGGATGCAGGAGGCCTGGCTGCACCACGTGCTGGTGTAACTTTGTCTAAAGGTATGGTGTCAGAAGATTCCAATACACCAGTTTCGGAAGGCAATTCTGTAACCGACTCGGTAGGAGCCTCCGGGGCCGAGGCTGTCAGTTGTAATATTTCAGGGTTCGGAAGTTCCAAGGACTCGGTATCAGCAGAGACCGAGACACTCGCGGTTGGCCTAGCCACGGTTTCAGCCGAAACCGCGGGCCACGTGTGTCGGTCCTTGTCTTTCCGTTTCTTAATTAAATGTGATGTCAGCGTTTCCGACGCCATTTTGTAAGCAAAACTATCCCCAAAAAACTCTTCTGTGAACTCCAACCGACGTCTAAGAGTGTGTCGGTTGAAGGAAGCGCAGGCAGAACAGGCCGAGACGTCGTGGTCTGGGCATAAGCAAGGTAGACAATGAGAGTGGAAATCCTTATGAGGTATTTGTTTCCCACAAGTTAAACAATTATTAACTTTTTCTGACATCGGCTGAGGCAAGAAAGAGTCCCCAACAGGGTACTTAGCTTTTGAAGTGTTCGGATAGTGAATTTACAGGAGCTGGCTGACCGGCACTTGCGAACTGCTTCTGCTTTGGGCACCACGCGGCAAGAAAGACTGAGGAAGATGGCGTCGGCTGACGCTTTTATACCCCAGGCGCTGTGACGTCGGGGAAAGGGTGACATCAGCCGACGCCGGACCCAGACTTTGGAATTCAGCCGACCGAAGGGCTGCCTGAGGCAGGACAACCCATATGTGATGACTGCAGATGCATCCTTGAAGGACATCAAAGAGATGCATCTCCAACTGCATTTGAGAAGCACACATGAAAATCCAGCCCTGGATGCCTAAGTGTATACTAAACTGTTTAGTCAGTATAAAGAGAAGAATAGTTTTGTGAAATTTATTTGGAATTTGAGTATGTGTACTATCTGCAGCAAAGAAGGCAGGGACAATCAGTGATGTTTTCAGCTCTTCTACTCAAATGTAAGGCAATTCATGTGGTTAGCTAGTTAAGTGGCACTGACCATCTGGATGGTATCTAAGCTAAAAACTATCTCTGAGAATGTTTTAATTTAACTTTAGAGTATTAAAGGGAGACTTTTAGAGAATATGAGAGAAAGGAAGGAGACAGTGTTACTAATTCCATTACAGAACCAAGCAATTACTTTAATATGTGGGTGAGTAGACATAAAAATACTGCTTTTGAAATGTTGAGAGACCATATGATAAAGAAACAATAATTCAGTACTTTGCCTGAATATATCAAAATCTGACTGACAGACTTGGAGTGTAACATTGCTAAGGAAATTGGAAGACAGGGGAACCTTTATGCACAACTAAACAAGAAAGATTTACCTACCAATATATATATGGGTATTCATAACAGGATGCACAGACAAAGGGAAAAACTGTGATTTCACTACATGACAAATTCTTGGGGTCAAGTGTTTCCATTTGTAGCAAGTGAGGAATTTATGATCAAAATGTACACAGGCAGGAAACAAAAGTGAAGTGAGGGTGCCAGAAGATGTAAAATCACTGTAGTGGTGGGTTGTCTTCAGGCAGCTGCAATTCTAAACTAGCACAGTGACCTCTGTTGTATCATGATGGAGGGAAAAGAAATTATCACTAAGGTGGATACAGCATCATGCACAACTATTATTATACCTGTAGCAGTTAAAAAGGAGAAATACATGCCCAGGCAGTCATCTCAAGTTAAGGACAAGGGAGGGGCACCTTTCCAGGTACCACTGGTTAGAATTCATTTGGGCTGGTAAAGGGACACAAAAACAAGCAAGAGGCAGTGTTTGATGACATTCTTACAGTTGGGTTAATAAGAACTGATTTTGACAAGATACTTCCATGCGTGCAATTATACACAGTCAGTCATAGAGATGCATGCATAGAGAAGCAGTGGGTGGGGGGAGACCCAGCCAGTGCCCACACCTCCAATTACATCAGTGGTGCTGCTACTTCAGGAAAATTGTTTGGTAGTAGCTGCTAGTCTGAAACTGAGACAAGAGTCTCAAGGTACTGGACTTCCTTTGGAAAAGGCTATTTCAGGGAAAGAGCTAGTTAGTAGCAGCAATGCTGCATCTAAGCTACAGCTGTCAACTGATTCTAGATTTTGTAAAGAAAGAGATGAAATGGATAAAATTCACAGGATCTGAGGGATGTAATCAAGGGAGGGGAAGTATATATATATATATATATATATATATATATATATATATATATATATATATATATATACGTGTGTGTGTGTGTGTGTATGGATTTGTATCACTTCACTGAAAGACCATTTCAGATAAGACATATGTATATGTGTATGTGTGTGTGTGTGTGTGTGTGTGTGTGTGTGTGTGTGTGTGTGTATATATATATATATATATATATATATATATATATATATATATATATATATATATATATATATATATATGTATATGGGTCTACTTTAAATAACCGAACCGACACTTCACCGACACACAAAACACCGACCCCAAATAACCGAAAACACACAACACCGACAACTCACAAAACCGAACACCATTACACTGACACAAACAACGTAAACTACACATTACACACAATGACATATCCATTAACCTTAACCCAAACCCTAACCCTAAGGTCCGACACTACCGCACACTTACCCTACCCGCACCCTAACCCTAACTCACTTAACCCACCCCTAAACCTAAAGACTGTCACTATCGCACACTTAACCTACCTGCACCCTAACCCTAACTCACTTAACCCACCCTAAAACATAAAGCCCGTCACTATCGCACACTCACCCTACCCGCACTCTAAACCTAACTCACTTAACCCGTCCCTAAACTACAGTCCGTCACTATCACACACTTACCTTACCCGAACCCTAACTCCGACACTACCGCACACTCACCTTTCCCACACCCTAACCCAAAATCCCTATCTCCGACACTACCGCACACTCACCTTTCCCACACCCTAACCCAAAATCCCTCAATATCGCACACTTACCTGACCGCTCCTAAATCCATCACTATCGCACACTTACCGAGTCGTGCTCACACGTTGCCCTTGTCGGTCTTTCGGCTGTCGGCAAATCACCTTTTCGATCAACTTGCTTTTCGGTCCTTTTGTCTCGGTCTTCTGCATGTCGGTGAAGTGTCGGTTCGGTTATTTAAAGTAGACCCATATATATATATATATATATATGTGTGTGTGTGTGTGTGTGTGTGTGTGTGTGTGTGTGTGTGTGTGTGTGTGTATATAACATATACACATACATACTGGGTTTTTGTACAGAGAGTGGGCTAGAGGGACAGTTGGTATAGTGGTTTGTAATTCCTACAGATGACTATTAGGCACAGTTGGCCATAGCCAATGCTATCATTTTTTAGGCCATATGGGCATAAAACACACATAATGGAGGCCTATGTAAAATTTCTATTGGCTAGATATTGGAAAATAATCAGTAGGTAAAGCAGTGAAGCAGCACTGAAGAAGGCTTTGTAATTTTTACAGCTGAAACCGGTCTGTTTTGTGTCTTTTTTTATTTTTAAACTATGCTTTTGAGCTATTTTTTGCAATAAATCTCTTATGCTACAGTCTGCTGGCTCCCTCTATTTTGTACTCCTATTAGGTATTGGAAAAGACATGAAAAGATACTGCAAGACAATGTCAACTTTGTTAAAATATTAACAAGGTGGAAGATACATTCATGGCTGCTTTAATGATGTTGCATATTATTGAAATAGCATTTCAGTGGGGAGCCATAGACATTGTGGACCTGATAGTACCACAAACACGAAAGGTAGGAGGTAAGTCTTGATGGTAGAACACTATGCTGCTTTGTACTAAATGTGGTGGTTTTGTTTTTCATAGATGCAGAAAATGTAGCAATATTATTTAAATATTTTGATGGATGCTCTAATTTTATTTCAAAATTCTGGAACATGCCTCTCAAGTGTACACGTTTTCAGAGAATGTCCAGGTTTTTGTTTCATATTTTTTGTCTGTTTCTCATAAAATTGTGATTTTCTGGCAAACCACTGGCAAATGTTTGAAGGTTGAAGTCAGAAAAATAATGATGGACATTTGAGTTTCAGACTGCATACTCTTCAGAAAATGTATGCTAATGCAAAACCTGTTATTCTATTAACTTTCTACATTTGTAAGAGCAATATTTAAAAAGTGTCCACATTTTTGGGCCTTTGTCCCCCCATTCTTTATGGCTATGCCCAGATTTCTTGCTCTAAGAGGCTGAGAAGTATGCTTTGGAATAAGTTATAGGAGCATTGTGATATAAATCAGGTAATGACTACTGCCTACCATTTATATAAAATGGTCTTGTGGAGAGGTTTACCTTTAGACCAAATACCATGCTGAGGGCATTCACAGACAGTTTAAATGGGAGTGGGACAAACTGCTGCCCCATGCCTTCCTTGCACACAGACAGAGGTGCCCCAAGAGTCCATAGTTTTTGATATTTCAGCTATTTTATGGTCAAAGGGTGAGGGGACCCCCTGATATAATTTATGATAAGTGGGATGATGAATTTGATTACCACAAGGAGTCTGTTTAAGAGCATGTCCTACATTTCAGGACCATACTTAAGGAACACTTACCAAAAGAACAGTAAATGTTTTGATGTGGCCCTTTAGAGCTTAGGAACACTGAGGTGAAGAAAAGGTGACGGTTTCTATCCCTGCTCATCAGAAAAAAAAAAATATATATATATATATATAAAAGCATGAGAGGATAAATCACCACAGTAGAAAGTAAGTGCAGTTACCTTTATTCTATAGTTGCCAGACAGGTGACAAAATCACAATCTCTGCCATGTTGATATAACAAAGCTCCACCATACTAGAGATACACTAATATGCAGTGGGTTATGGGAAGAATTAGAAAAGGATCTCACCTCTTCATTAGGGCTTGGTCTGACACCTCTTGGAGATGGTAGCACATTCAAAACAGCTATACCCTGCCCGGGTTCAGGAAATCTGAGCAGTGCTACAATAGTTTGGTGACATGTTCACTTTTAGGCCAAGGTATACCTAATTGGTACAACACTATGTGGAAGCAAGATCCCAGTGGCCACTCAAACATGCTGCTCAGAGTTTGCATAAGAAAGTCTAGGAAACTATATAGGAGGAATATACAGAGATATCAGAAATGTGGTTTAATCCAGGAAGTAAAAAAAGTACTTGTATTTGACTGGTAGCAGAAAACAATGGGGGCAGCAGGTTCTGTGTAAACTATAGTAAATGAATCAGTTGCACAGCATTAAGATGCTTTCTCCATGCCTATTACAGAAGAAGCCTTACAACGGTTGGATAGAGCCAAGTATCTGACAACTACTGATCTAGGAGTTACAGGCCAGTACCGTTGTCACTACTTCAATGGAGAAATGAGTTTGTATTATCTCTTTTGAATTGTCTGAATTTACCAGAATGAGCTTCAGATAAATACTGCCCCAGAAGTTATCCACAGACTGATCAATCCCATCATGATAGAAGATGAAGACAATGCTCTTACTTATATAGATGATATTGCAGTCTACAGTTAGTGTTGGAAGAAGTATGTTCAGCAGATTAAGGTTGTGTCAAGCAGACTAAAATGGTCAGTTTTACCAGTGAAGCCAAATAGGTGGCAAATGAGACTGACAGAAGTATCCTTAGTTTTTGGCATTATATAGGTGGTGGCAAAATCCACCCAGAGCATGCCAAGGTAGATGCTCTTCAGGTATGGTTACTCTATGTTACAAAAAATCAGTAAGGGCATTCCTGTGCATCATTATAGTATGAGAACCACTTCTCTTATATATCTTATCTGACAAACAGTTAGATTATTCAGGCACCAGCTTCCAACAGGCATTACAAAAGCCCAAACAGAACTTGAATGGACCTGTTTTACTAGCTAGTCATGATTAAATTAAAAAGTTTATTGTGTGGGCACACTTTTCAAACATTGGTCTGGGAGCTGGACTTAGCCAGGCCTCTTTAAGGGCAAAGAGCATCTAGTAGTGTAACTTGTCCATACATTTCAGATGAGAGGAATCATGTGCAGTGGCTGAGATGGTATGTTTGAGCGATAGCTTGGGCACTGCAAAAGTTTGAATCCTATCTGTATTACAGAATATAGGAAATGGTTAAATCTCACAGCATCTGAAGGAAGTCACCCAGAGCCAGTTGTCAAAAAGAGTAAGCTCTTGAAATGGCACTTTGGATTACAGTCCTACAACATGAGTATCCAGGACAGGAGTTGTACCAGTGGTTTTACTGGGAAAGATTGAAACAAAAAAGGGCTATGAACCATATCACCAAATACAAAGGCCCAAAATGCTTCAAGTGTGAAAACTCAAACTGTAAGTATTTTTGCATGATGGCACCCCCCCCCCCAATAACCTCCATGTGAAGAGCAAGCCTTCTCAGACCCCTTACTTATTTATGACAACTCCCTTGTCACTCAACTGCTAAGAGGGAAAAATATAAGCCAACTTCCTGTATGCAGAAAAAAAAAAAAAAGGAGGAGAAATATTCCCCAAAGTAAAGGAATCACTGCCGATGCACACAGAGAAACTTCAGCAGCAGTGAATTTAACTTAGGAAAACAGTCATCAGTATTTTGATCCCTGCTATCTTGTATCATGGACACCTGATATTCAGGGACTGTAGACGCTGTGACCTGCAGATATAATGGTGCCAGTAATACAGATGCAGAATTTTTGTCACAACAGGAGATTAAGTAGAGTAAGTAAGCTATGTACCTTAGTGGTGTATGAGAAAACTCACTTAAGGTCTAGACAGAGGTGGAAATATGAAAAGATATGCAAAAATTACAGTTGTTTCCTCTAGTAAAGGTGCAGCAAAAATGTAAAAAAGCTGTATAAAATCTGAAGCATTTTTCCTGTAAAGATTAAGCAAACATACAAAATGTAAAAAAATGCACAAAACCCTAACTTGTTGTATAGAGTCAATGTGCTTATATCTATAAATTTAGCCCATTTATCTTTTTCAATTGATAGTCACATACCTAATTACAGTTAGTGGCAGTGGTAAGATCAGCCGGCTATCAAACAGAGATTTTTATGTCATCTGTCTATTCAAAACTTTTTTTTTAAATCTTACGTTTATTTGCAAAAGGGAATATTTGTTTATATATTTAATTTTTAAACCGTGTGCCTTATCTCATTAAGTACAAAATACTCAAAAACTTGTATATGGCTTCTTTCTCATGGAGGGTGGCCTAATGGTTAAGGTGTTTGCCTCGCAAGCACAACGTGCAGGGTTTGAGTCTCACAAGGGATAATTGGCTAGGCTTAAAATTACTCACAAGGGCAGTTAGCTTAGTACTAATCTATGAACCTATGAATTCATCTGTAGGAATTACTAGGTATTGGGGAAGAATTTTACACATTTTGGTGATTTATTTAGATGTTTTCATACATGCAGTATTATCAAAGTCTACCACCATGGATATGTTGGGGAATGAGGTGGAAGCCAAATCCTAACAGAGTCAGGGGTCACAGTGTCATTGTTGGACAACAGCAATGTGATGTCCATATACACACACTATTCCATGGACAGATAAACTCTTATTGTGTAATCCATCCAAGAAATCCAAGAAGAAACACAACAGGAAGTTCTGCCTTACGAGGAATGTCATAATGACTTGCTACTTAAGACTTTCTTCTTCATACCAGGCCCGGTCTGCTTGGTTGGCTGCATATCTTTAAGAAAAATGTATAAAATGAAAATTTTAACACAATTCTCAATTTTATATTAAAGTAATATTTGACAAATAAAATTATCAGTGATTTAAAAATGTGCCAAAATATGTAAACTATACTTACCAGAACTGGACTGGTTCACTGTATGAAATTCATAATGTCTAGCTATTGTCAAAACGTCTGCAAAACAGTAAACCATAAGGTAAATGAGCCATGCAATCCATGCATATAAATCACTACCAAGAGTCTCAATTTAAGGATACAAAAGTACATAAAAGAGCCCTGTATAATGTTCAATGTTGTTTATGTTTTGATTACTGCAAGTGTCCACTGGGCTTATATCTGCTATTCAGTGAAGGCCTAAGGAGAAAAGCACCATGTGGAACAACAAAAGCAGCACAATTACAGAAATATCCAGTCACATTACAAAAAAGAAAGCAATGTTACTCATAACAAATATTATAAAAATATTATTTTAAAAGCTTTTCAAAAATAGTTTGTGTCAGAGAGTAATAGGCACTGTAGACAGTTTAAAGATAGCAGGGTAATAATGAGTATAAAAGAAACCCTCAGTAGGCCAATCTTAGTGTCAAAGACATAGGAGTGTAGCTATTCATAATATTGTACGTGAAGAGTAAAAAGATTGCACACAACTTATAAGGCTAGAAACATTTAATAATGATAAAACTGAGTACAAAGGTAAGTGCTTTCACAACTTACAAGTCGCTTCATCAGATAAAGTGCGTGTGTGTGTGTGTGTGTTTGTGTGTGTGTGTGTGTGTGTGTGTCTGTATATGTTTCCAGCAAGTCTGAGATCTCAAAGTCATTTCAGATTCTCAACTCTTTGTCAGCAAAATTTCAGAAAACTTTTTTTCTGGTAAATCACAGATGATTACAGCCAGTCAAACAGTAAATTGCCACTGACTATTACAGTCAGTCAATTTTGTTAATAAAGTAAAGGGGTAAATCCTGAGCCTTGCCTGATTACATTACCTACTCAAAGTCACATAGTAAGCAAATGGAGAAAGGTAGAATAAAGCCCTATGCCCTTAAGTACAGGCAGCAGGTCACTAAGAGGTTAGAGCCTTATTCCTCTGTATTAACTACCGGATCTTCATCAACTGCAGTTTTTGATAAATCACTGAGGATTGCAGTCAGTCTTTGTTGCCAATCATAAGACTTTCTATTCAGAAAATGCATGTGGACACAAAACCTGCTGTTCAGTTAACTTTTTAAGTGAATTACAGTACTCTGCATCTTATCTGTATCTGATTTTTGAGAACATCTGTGATTTTGTCTTATTTTTATGCTCTGACCCTCATTAACTAGTCTGGCTGTTAGCGCAGAAGACTAAATATCTGAGCTGCTAACGAAATTATCCCAGAGTACAAGATATGATTTTTACCATCTTCATTTGTCTAATGAGAGACTCTCAGTAAGTCACTTAACCAAACAGTGCTCCCAGGTCACCTCTCAAAAGGAACAATTTGTCCATTGGGCTTACTTGCTCTTGTTTTATGATAGAGCACTGAAAATTGCAATCAATCAATAATGCCAGTAATTAGAGTTTCATAACTATTACTATCCAGCAGATGCATGTCCATGTAAAACATGTTCTGTTAACATTTAAAGTGAATTAGACATTCTCATAGTTAAAGTTCTGAGCTGCTGACAAACTGCATGTTGTAGTCAAAAGCACAGGGTTTGAATTCATTCACCTCAATTTGCCTACTGTGTGACTTTCAGCAAATCACTCACAGTGCTCCCAGTATACCCCTGAAAAGGGATATGTTGTCCAGTGGATTTACCTGGATAACAAACTCATAAAGAATATAATACTTAAAATTGTCCCTTTTTGGGACCTTGCCCCCCCCCCCCACACACACACACACACATCATTGTTTGGCTTTGTCCAGAATTCTTCAACAAAGAAGATGAGAAGACTTTTGGTCTTTTCTTTGTAAAATGTATAGCCTTCTAGCAAATTACTGAGAACTGTAGTTACCGAATTACTAAATAATGATAGGTATGTGGTTATCAGACTTTGAATCCTTCAGAAAATGCTTGCTATTGCAAATCTCGGTACTCTAGCAGTCTTCTAAGTATATAAGAAAATATTTAAAATCTGTTCCTGATTTTCTGAATCTTTGTCTCTAACCGCTAAGCTAAAAAGTTGAAAGGACATAGGGGACTTGCAATGGGTTGCACTTTATGGTTCGGACAGCAGCAAGATGAGATATTTTTTAGGGCCAATGCTTGTGAAATTAGTCATTCATTTGATCTCAAGCAGATAATTGAGGTGTAGAGCAATACAAATGGTTGTAATCGATGATTGTCTGTGTGTGTGTGTGTGTGTGTGTGTGTGTGTGTGTGTGTGTGTGTGTGTGTGTGTGTGTGTGTGTGTGTGTGTGTGATGGTGTGTGTGTGTGTGCGTGTGCACGCGTGCGCACGTGCGTGTGCAGGTGTTTGCGTATGTATATGTGTGTGTGCGCGCACGCGTGTGTGTGTGTGTGTGTGTGTGTGTGTGTGTGTGTGTGTGTGTGTGTGTGTGTGTGTGTGTGTGTGTGTGTGTGTGCACGTGCAGTTATGTGCAGTGAGCATACTGTAGTTCACAATTATTCCTGATTTTTCATCACATTTCTGAACTGTTCAGACATCCAAGATGTGCACACTGAGTGACAGCTTAATTTCAACTCTACCAGTGTGAAAAGAGAAACTCAGAAAACAGAACCAGTGACTTTGTCTTTTGGGGTAAATTTCAGTTACTGGCTAGTAACTGCATTACCTGGATGCTAGCAAGGAAGAAATATAGAGAACCTGAAAGAAAATCAACTACAAAACATGAGGAGAAAACATTGGTTGGGAAGAACCCTGCAGCTGTTCAGCAAAAAGCAGTTCAAGCTCTAATTTTGGTGCAACACATGACTTCCACTAATCTAGAGGAAAAATATGTCAAATGTAATGATTAAAATAAACAAAACACTGAAGGAGCACATCAACTCAAATGACAAGAGGCTGCAAAAATGGAAGAAGCTTTATACAGATATTTAGATGAACTGATAAAACTGGAAAATCAGATGTTGAAATGAAGAAAAGGCTGGCAGAGATGACTGCTCAAGAAGAGATGTTTCAAAAAGTAGTAGAATTAGAGGACAGAGCACGTAGGGAAAATCTAAGATTTTCTGCTGTAACAGAGAAATTAGAAGGAAAAGTGCTAGTCACATATCTTTGAATTTATTACTGCTCAATATCTGAGTTGTTTGGCTTCTGCTACATACCTACAATCAGCTGCATTACTAGCTGAGTTAAGTACAAACTTGCAGTGTTAAAGATCGTACTGCATTTTAGTTTTGTGTCTATTTAATTGTTTCATTGAATATTGTGGTCTGTGCCTCTCTGTAGTTATTTATTTTTCTATTTAATTGTTTCAAAGAATACTGTGGTCTCTCTCTCTCTCTCTCTCTCTCTCTGCAGTAAGTGGGGGCTATTGTGTTTCAATTCATTGATATTCAGTGTTAAACTCTTAGCCTAGAGGGTTTCTCTGTACTTATGTTAGTTACATATCTTTAAATTTATTACTGCTCAATATCTGAGTTGTTTGGCTTCTGTTACATACCTACAATCAACTGCATTACTAGCTGAGTTACGTACAAACTTGCAATGTTAAAGATTGTACTGCATTTTAGTTTTCTGTCTACTGAATTGTTTCATTGAATATCGTGGTCTGTGTCTCTCTGTAGTTATTTATTTCTCTATTTAATTGTTTCATACAATACTGTTGTCTCTCTCTCTCTCTCTGCAGTTAGTTTCCTGCCCTCCCTACCTGTTCTTGTTCTGCTATTAATCTTGATGGCTTTGGAATTGCCTGCCCCATCCTGTAAATTAGTATTTGAATACTCCTCCTGGGTCTATCTCATTTGCTCACTCAACTGAGTACAGTGAGATTATATTATGACTTGAGACACTCCTACCAGTCCCATCTGTTCAGCTCTATCCCAGCTCTATTCCAGTCTAGTGTCACTAGCTCATTCTACCTACAACAGAAAGAACATTTGTGAAGGGCAAGCCACTTAGGTCCTTAATTTTGAATTATCTTCTGTTTCTCCTTTCTCCCTTTCCACTTTACAAAAAACATAAATAAATAAATTCTAAGCTTGTTTCCTGCCTTTCCTGTAACTAGTCTAGTCCAGATACAGATTTGCTGTAACCAGGACTGCTTGTAAGTTTCTGAGCCCCCCAAGCCTTTCTGTGTTGGAGGGAAGCATTCTAGCATATCAGTGGGAGTGGTAAGCACTAGGTAGCCTATCTACCACAAGAGTGGTGTCTGGCACTGAAACTGTAGTTTATTGGCCGTTTGGCAGTTTTTCCATCTCTTTCAACTTTCTGGTTTAAAAGCCTGTATTTGCGTTTGTTTCCCACCTTTTCTGTAACTAGTCTAGTCCAGATAAAGATTTGCTGTATCCAGGACTGTTTGTAAGCTTCTGAGCCCCCAAGCCTTTCTGTGTTGGAGGGAAGCCTTCTAGCTTATCAGTTGGAGTGGTAAGCACTAGGTAGCCTATCTACCAAAAGAGTGGTTTCTGGCCCAGAAATTATAGTTTATTGGCTGTTTGGCAGTTTTTCCATATCTTTCAACTTTCTGGTTTAAAAGCCCATGTTTGCTCTTGTTTCCCACCTTTCCTGTAACTAGTCTAGTCCAGATACAGATTTGCTATATCAAGGACTATTTTGTAAGATTCTGAGCCCCCCAAACCTTTCTGTGTTGGAGGGAAGCCTTCTAGCTTATCAATGGGAGTGCTAAGCACTAGGTAGCCTATCTACCACAAGAGTGGTTTCTGGCCCAGAAATTGTAGTTTATTGGCTGATTGGGCAGTTTTTCCATCTCTTTCAACCTTCTGGTTTAAAAGCAAGTGTTTGCTCTTTTTTCCCACTTTTCCTGTAACTTGTCTAGTCCAGATGCAGATTTTCTGTATCCAGGACTGCTTGTAAGCTTCTGAGCCCCCCAAGCCTTTCTGTGTTGGAGGGAAGCATTCTAGCTTATCAGTGGGAGTGGTAAGCACTAGGTAGCCTATCTACCACAAGAGTGGTTTCTGGCTCAGAAATTGTAGTTTATTGGCCGTTTGGGCAGTTTTTCCATCTCTTTCAACTTTCTGGTTTAAAAGCCCATGTTTGCGCTTGTTTCCCACCTTTCCTGTAACTAGTCTAGTCCAGATACAGATTTGCTGTATTCAGGACTGTTTGTGAGCTTCTGAGCCCCCAAGCTTTTCTGTGTTGGAGGGAAGCATTCTAGCTTATTAGTGGGAGTGATAAGCACTAGGTAGCCTATCTACCACAAGATCCAGGTACAGAGTCTTAGTTTTAGCACTTGAATTTGCTTATTTGTGCTCAGCACTTGTTCAGAACTTGTTGTTAGCACTAAATAAGCTACACATTACTACAACACTCAACCTTCATCTTTACCTAGAGGAAAACAGCTTTTGTACTTACTTTCCTCACTTGCTTATTGAAAAACAGCTCTTCTACTCACTTTCCTCACTTGTCTAGAGGAACGTAGTCCAAAGGTCAGCTCCCAGTGTTCTCGCCTGTCTATCTGATGAATCTGGGCATCTTGGGGCAATGTATCAATTGCCTCATGTACACAGACAATCCTCTCCTCCTACCACCAAACACCACAACCTGTCAGAGATGCACTTATCTAGCCAAACTGGTAAAGCTCTCTCCAACCAAGACTGAACTTGACAGTCAAGAGGAGAAGGTAAACACCTGCATCACACCACACTCATCACATAGTCCCACTAAACCTACACCACCAAAATCCACACATAGAAACACAAAAACATTCACGGAGGTTCTCAGTATTAATCTGCTCAAGCAACAGAGACCTCCAAAGCAGAAACGCAAGCAACGTCTACCCCCCAACACAACTCAAATGACACATAGCCCACAGACTCAGTGTGCCAATAAACCACAGCCCATAAGGCAAAACAATGTACCCAACACACTAGCCATAGATGACTCCATAGTCAGGCACACTGATGTCCCACTCACCAGGCTAAACAAGGAAAAGGTTACTGTCAGCTGCGTGTCAGGTGCCAGGATCTGCCACATAACCCACGCACTCAGGTCACTCCACAACAAGTACAAATATGACTCTGTCATTGTCCATGTTGGTGTGAATGACCTGAGAAGTACCTCCCTGGACTACATGAAAAGAGACATGGAAGAGCTCTCCGATCTTGTAGCCCAGGCAGGTATGACCCTAGCCCTGAGTAACATCCTGCCATCACCTAGAATGATACAGCAGTACTAGGACAAAATGATTGACTTCAACAATTGACTAAGCTTCTGGTGTCATACTAAGGGGATCCAGCATCTGTCTGCCTGGGACGACATGGTTGACAGATCACGATGCTTTGCCAGAGATGGCCTGCACCTGTTTCCTCTGGGATTCCAGATGTTGCCCCTATAGTGCCTTTTTTAGGCAAGGTTCAAATGACAAACTCACCACCGTAACAGGAACAGGCAAGCAAAAACTGAGGGTAATGCTACTCAATGCTAGAAGTCTAAATTGAAAATGCACTCACTCAAGGCACTCCTTAAAACGGAGAACATAGATATCTGTGCAGTGACTGTGACCTGGTTCAAGGCTCTAGAGAGCACCTCTGCATTACCAGGCTATAACTCATACCACACGTTTTGGCCATCTAACTCCTTCACTCAATGCTTTCTGGAATTCAGAAATTCCAATGCCCTGGATCAACTTATTCTCAACCCCACCAGGGGCAACAATATCCTAGACCTAGTCATTACCAACATGAGTGACCGGTGTTCCACACCTGAAGTCAACTCCTTGTTGGTCAGATCTGACCATAAGCTAATCACCCTAGATATCCGCATCCCACCCCCACCCACCATTAAGGAAACCTTGGTAAAAAATTTCTCCAAAGCCAACTTCATGCTTCTTAAGACAGAAGTGGCAAACTTCATGACACCCATGCAGATGAACAATACAGTTACGACTGCTGAATCCTACACAAATGCACTCTATAAGCACTTACATGACTGCATGGATCGTGCTATCCTGAACAGAACCACAATGCTATCCTCCAAAAAAAAGGAAGCCAATCTGGTGGTCCCCTGCCATAAACAAACTCTACAACAGAAGGAAGAAACTATTGCAGAAGAGAGTAAAATCTCATGAGTGGAGGAGTTCCCCGGTCAGCCTCAGTAAGAAGCTGAGATCCCTTATAAGATCCTCCAAAGCTAGCTATGAAAACAAAATCACCACAGATTCTAAGGGCAACCACAAAGCATTCTATAGCTATGTCAAGAATCTCAATGGCAACACCCAGATCTGCTCAAAGTTACAGCACAAGGGCACGAAAATTACACAGCCAACTGATATTGCCAACATCCTGGCAGATAGGTTCAGTGCTAACTTTACCCCCCTCTCACCCCTTAAAGGGCTGATATCTATACAGGAAGAATGCAGAGTCCCAGTAATCACATACATCCAGGTAAAAGCTGCCCTCTCTAAAACCAAATAAACAGCATCCATGGGACCGTACAACATCCCAGGCTGTGTTTTACTCGAACTTCAGAATGAACTGGCTCCCTACCTAAGCACCATGTTCAATCATAGTCTCACGGTAGGCTTTGTGCCCACTGAATGGTGCGCAGCAACAGTTATCCCACTCCAAAAAGGGGGAGCCACCACTGATCCTGGGAACTATCACCCTATTAGCCGGACGAGCCTGGTCTGCAAGGACATGGAACGTATCATCATGGAACTCATAAACAAAGACATTGGTAACCTCCAAACTCTGGACCCCACAAAGTTTGGGTTTGTGAAAGGCAGATCATGCCTTCTGAACCTGAACGACTTCTTTGAGGCAGTCACCAAAGCCATAGATAAGGGTTATGTGGTTCACACAGCCTATCTTCACAGCCTATCTTGACCTCGCCAAGGCTTTCGACACCATCCCCCATTCTGGAATTATAGCTAAACTCACTAAACTAGGTAGAAATCCCTATGTCACAAGATGGGTTGCCAACTGGCTCACTGACATTGCCCACACTGTAAAAGTTGCAGACTCCAAATCTGACTTCAAACCAATGACAAGTGGATTACCACAGGGTTCAGTCTTGGAACCTCTCCTGTTTGGTATCCACTTCTCTGAAGTACAGGCTAACACAGAAGGCCTCTGGCTAATGAAGTCTGCAAATGACTGCAAACTAGGAGCCATATTCGAGTCTCCAAATGATGTGGACATCCTACAGAAGGGCCCTCACTGAGACAGATGCCTGGTGTCAGAGCCATGGCCTCAAGCTCAATGCCAAAAAGTGCATTGTCATCCCCTTTGGTAAAAACTCTGTACCCATAAACTACCAAATAAACGGCAGTCAAATTAATGCCAAATGTGTGATAAGTGACTTTGGGACACAGATGGACAGTAATCTCTCCTTTAACAATCACATTGCCACAGTAGTCAGGAAATCCTTCTATGTGGCACACCTCATCACAAAAGGCTTCTCATCCAGGAAAAAAGAGGTCATTGTTCCCATCTACTCGGCACTCATTAGACTCATTATAAAGTACAATGCCCCTTTTAAAATGTACCTCACAAGACATCTGCAGCAGCTGGTAAGGCCACAGAAGTACCTCACAAAGAAGATTACTGGCCTACACTGAACACCTCAAAAAACTCCAGCTTTACTCTGTGTTACCTACTCCGAGGAGATCTCTGCCTAACATATAAAGCTATGTTAAACCCAGAGCTGTTGGACATGCTACACCTAAAGAAATCCCAATCCCTCTGAGCTACATGCTCTAGGGACCTAAACCTTGTCACCATAATAAACAGGACATGCTGGAGGGATAGATTCCTGTCACAGAGTCTCCCTATACTCTGGAACAAGCTATCCATCTATGTTAAGCAAAATTCCTCATTAGCACTCTTCAAGAAAAATATTGATGAGTGGATTTGAAATAGGAAGTACACCCCGGGGATCCCTTCTATGGCTCTGCTCGACAGGGGCACAGAAAATTAACTTTCTTGGGTGGCATTAGCCAGGGAACCTTGTTGGCTAGGCTTACTTATGCCATTGGGTCAATAGCCTAGTACCTACCTATGAACAGATTGTATTCATTTTATGAAAGCATAGATAAGCAACAGGACTAATATTCCACAGAAGAAGTGTTTAACTGAAAGAGTACACTGTGCGTATGCTTCAAACCAGACCACTAGAAAGCAACCAAAACTTCTAAGTAGTAAAGATACAATCCTACCAGCAGAAAGAGTTGATTCTGACAAAACAGTGTCAGAAAGACAAAGTACTAAAAGTTGGAGACAGTAAGGTCTTTGTGGAAATTGATTAATCACTGTACCGCAGGAAGAAGAGAAGGAGGAAATGTATTCAAGCAAACAGGGAATATCAAGAGACAGGTGTGAAATTTAAGCTGCTGTTTCCAGCTATCACCAGAATATTTTTTTTTCTGGGGAGTCAAAGTAATTTTTCGATGGAGTGCATGGTAAGAAGGAAATACAAATGTCTGTCCAACAAAAAGAGAACTATCAAAGTGAAGGGGACTCTGTTTCTTTTTCCTCTGATAATAAAGTTAATAGAGAGTATGTTAGTGAAACCTTTTCTAATATTCCAAAGGAAAATGCTTGAGAGAAAGAGAAGAGAAAAGCACAGCAGTTGACTAGAAGATTCAGGAGTATGTTGGAAATTAACCAGTGACTCTAGCTGGGAGATGGAGATCAACACGATGAAAACCAGCAACTTGTAAATTAATGAACAAATGTGGGGTTACAAAACATCAGTTAAATTTGTGAAATTTGGCTAAACAATAAAATTTAAAATATTGGATTTTTTGACTTTGTTAAATTTGTAGGGGACTCCAAAGCATATGCCTTTCTTCATGTCATTAATGTTCAGTAGAACATTAAGGATATGGAAAGAAGTAACTGTAAGTAAAACAATTTTTGTTATTAGCAGTATTTTTATAAAAGATGACATTTGTTGTATGTTGTGTAGTAAATCATTTTCAGTTATTTTTCTATGGTATAGGGATACTAAAGAAAATAGGTAGATGGACAAAAGCATGTTTAAGATAATAGGCTGTAATCTAAGAGTGCTGCAGTGAAGGACAACAGGTTGCAAAAATATACAGATCATGATATAAATAAAATTGCTATTCTTTCTTTTAACTTTTACATAGGGAATGACTGGATTAAGGCCCTTAGTTTGATATAACACCAAAATTAAGGCCCTTAGTTTGATATAACACCAAAATGTAAGTGGAAGAAAGTAAATGAAAAAACACTGAAAGTAATGAAAAGTTTATCTGCTTCTTATGTTTCTATGGAGATAAGAAGGTAATAAAAACAGAATATATTTATCTTCCAATGGATAAAAGATAATGGGCAGGATTCACGAAGGCTTGCACGGAGTGTAAGAGACATGCAACACTCCATGCAAGCCTCACGATCCAGGAACAGCCCTAAACTCCGTGTAAGAGACCAGCTAAAACGTCTCCTACATGGACTCTGTGTGAACATGCTAAATACCTCACTTGCAGCTGAAAGGTATGCAAATGAGGTATATTAGCGATCCACGAAGCAGAAACCAGTCCGTGTAAGAGACGTTTTAGCTGCAGAAATGTACTCAATTGACAACTGAGTACGTTTCTGCAAATTCCACAACAGAGCCATGTCAGCTCCAAAAAAAGGGTGCATATGACTCAGGCAGCATGCCAATGGCCAAATATGTGGCCATTGACAATATAACCCGATGCCAAAATAATAAAAATATAATTTTTTACCCAGCGCAGCCCCGCGCAAACGGGTTGCACTGTATAAAACATGAAAATGAAGGTTATAAACCCACAAATGTGGGTTTCATGCAAAACATGGAATGACAATGCAGGGACCAGCAGACCAAAAACAACATGGCCACCGTGTAGTGGTTGCTAAGGGGGGAAGCTGAGTCTAAGACATGTCACTAAGCATTAGTAGGCAATCTCATGTAAATGAGGGTTAGGATACTGAATCTCACAGTCACATAGCAAATGAGCACAGTCTGAGTAGTAAAACGAAAAGAGGAACCGTAGAGTGAACCAAACAACTGAAATATCCTCAGCACAATACTGTTAGTGTGAAATCACTGCCAAAGCAAAAGGTTATTATATTATTTTATTAAGTTTATTTGTATTTTGATTTTTTGGTTTTGATAAGGTATTGTTGCGACGACTACGTTTACGTTTCATTCATTTTGTATAGGATGGCAGTATTCCAATATAGGTATAGTCATTGCTTATTTTATATTTTTCACAGTTTACATTTTAATTTAATTTCTTCTACCCACATTTAAAGTGGATATTTTTCCAACTGTTTGGGTAGATTTTTAAATGCATTGTAATTAGGTAGAGGAAACTAATATTTTTGAACTGAATTAATATGGGCAATAAGTTAAAAGGTTCTTTCACCTTTAATGGAATTTTACTCAGTGTAATTAACTTAACTACTTGTAAACTCTGTGTGTAATAAGTGACGTCATGCTATTTAAAGCGGATGTAGAGTTATTTTATCAGTTTCTGAAGAAGTTTGCCTAGGAAGGCATTCGAAAAGCGCTTCAATAAATCTTTTTATACACAAGTTGGGACTTTTGCTTTGGCAGTGATTTCACACTAACAGTATTGTGCTGTGGATATTTCAGTTGTTTGGTTCACTCTACGGTTCCTCTTTTCGTTTTACTGGTTTTTCACTAATTTCCTGGTTTACAGTCTGAGTAGTGTAAGAGATACATAAGGGGGGGAATAGAGTAGGAGATAGGTGACATCACAGGGGGGAATGGTAGAAAGAAATGCAGTACATTGGAGGCCAGTGTAACATGACAGATGACAGACACAGATCATGGAAAGAGGTGTGCCACTAGATAAGTCATGGAAAGTCAAGAAATGGAAGGTGTACACTGTTACTTACACCAAAGTTTCTTGCTGGGCGTGCATGCGCACGTGTGCGTGCCATGAAACGCGAGTAGGGCAGTGTGCGCGCGTGTAAGGCAGACTCAGCATGTGGGAGCATGTTGGGAGATGTTTAACACTGTTTGCGCTGGTGTGCGCGCGTGTAGGGCAGGCTGAGTATGTTGGAGGCTGTTGGCAGACGTGTAACAGTGTTTGCGCGGGTGTACGCGCGTTTTAACCCGAATAAGTAGATTCTGAACGGTGTAAGCACGTGTGCGCACGTGTAAGCCACTGTGAGCATGTTTCTGATAGTATGCACGTTGCTCCCCCCTGAGGAAACAGAGAGGAAAAAGGAAGCAACAGAATTAATAGGAAGCTAGCAGGGATAACTGCTGAAGCTAGCAGGTGAAAACAATTGGAAGCAGGCAATTACACAGGCAGAATAGTAACCCAGCCCAGCACTTATAACTCTGCAAACAGTAGTGCAGGATGTTTCCCTTAAGAGACACTGCAAGACAGGAGTAAGCTAATAGAAGTGAAAACTGAAAAAGCTGAACTCAGAGCAGAAATGTTAGGGGCTGCCATAGCTGTCATAATGAGACATAGGCGACTTGCTGAGGGTGGTGACAATGCAGATGGTGCCAGACAACCCACAGTGAGGAGACGGAGAAGAGTGTACAGGCCCAGGGTCACCTACCATGAGTTACATGAGCTGGAGATAGTAGAGTGCTATAGAGTGGACAGAGAGCTCCTGCAGCAAATTGTTGAGCTGTGCAGGCCACGCCTCACACACAGAACCAACAGAAGGGAACCAATCCCAGTGGAAACCAAGGTATGTGTTGGCCTAAGAATACTAGCAACAGGTACCTTCCAGAGACCAACTGGCGATATGATGGGGATATCACAGGCATCTGCCTCCAGGGTACTGCACCAGTTCCTGGATGCCATGTCAGCACATGTCGGTGATCATGTATATTTCCCCAATGCCCGTGAGGTATTGGCCAGCAATCTGCGTCTCTTCCAGCAAATAGCGGAATACCCTGAGGTAGTGGGTGCAATAGACTGCACGCACATAAGCATCAAATCACCAGCCGGTGAGCGGGGTAGGGCCTACATTAACCGCAAGGGCTTCCCCTCCATCAACTGCCAGGTCGTGTGTGATGCCCAGGGCATAATAATGAATGTGTGTGCTGGCTGCCCTGGGAGTTACCACGATTCCCACATCTGGCATTTGACGCAGCTGTACCAGACATTTGCCAATGGGGACATCCCACACGGACACCTAGTGTGGGATGCAGGTTATGCACTGAAGCCGTGGCTGGTGACACCCATCAGAAACGCACACACACCTGAACAGGACCGCCATAATGAGGCACACGCACAAACACGTAATGTAATAGAGCGTGTGTTTGGGCCGCTCAAGTCACGGTTCCGGTGTCTGGACACATCTGGTGGAGCGTTGCAGTACACACCAACTACATGTACCCAAATTGTCATGGTATGTGCTATGCTACATAATATGATCTTGTGAAAACAGCTGCAGCAGGACCAGCATAGGGCCGGGCCAAACAGCCCCCCACCATTGCCAAGGCCATCACAGGCAGAGCGTGACTCGGAGGAGGAACAACCTGAGCCTGCCCCAGTAGGCAGAAGGAGGCGTGCCCAGTATGCCCTGGCCTTGGCAAAGAGGCAATGCATAGCACATACACTGACTCAGTAGAAACCCTGGGAATGATACCCTCTCTGACTCACTCAGATAATAACATGGATGCCTAAAATGACATGACCTGCTCACAAACATGTACAGGGAAGTGTAATATGCGCATCTGGCAGAGGCAGCCCTGCAGCACCACCTGAGGCATGAATGTCATGTGTTAAGTAATGTAACACCATGTACTATATGCACACATGAGCACCCTGACTAACATCCACCCTCACCAAGCATGAAGCCACAAAATGACGATGGGATGATCAAGTGCAATAACTGGCTGAAGTAATGCAGTTAGTCAAAGGGGAGCCAATGTGTTTCAGGCTGGGAAGACATGCGGAGCATGACATGATGCACCACCTGCTAGGGGTGGTGTGCACCTATCATGCCATGCCCCATGGATACTGGCAAAGGCTGTCAGTACCCACAGCATGCCCTGAATAGGTAAGTCTCAAAACACAAACCCACCTTCATAGGTTCTACAAGGGATAGGAACCTAGATGTAATGCTACCCAATGACAGATGTATAAACAGCAAGATGTGTGCAGTGTAAACGCACACAGTATGGAGAATGTAGATACCAGTCCTGTAATAGAGAACTGGGTCAAGGCTCACATCAGCACCCTAACACTACCAGGTCACACCTCAGACTGTGCTGTACAGCTGCAAAACATGGAACAAGCTACAAAAGGAGGGTGACTAGCAAGAAATGGAAAGGATAACCACACCCCCATGTTGGTACCACAACAAGAAGCAGCATGGATTAGCCATGGTCAAATACCAATGGCTAAAACCGCCTCCCAGTATATAGCCTGCTGCAGACTACTGTCCTAATACCAGGAACTGCACCTGGCCTATGTTGGAATACATGAATATATCAAGCCCCCAAAACAACATTATATTGCTTGACTGAAAATACCCAAACATACACCGGGAGCATTATACTAGCACCAACACAGTATGAGAAAATTACCCAGATTCCATAAACCAAAATGCCCAGGAACAATGTACCACTCCCACAAGAGGGGTAAGCATACTGGATGTGATAATCAGCAACATGTGTTACTGGATGGCAAGATGAGAAGTGTACCCCTCACTGGTAAGACCAGACCATAGAGTAGTCACACTGGATATACACATCCTGACCCCAGTCCCTGGCCAGAGTACCACAGTGTAAAACATGTGTAAAGCATAGGTTGCAGCCCTCAAAACCGATGTTGAATCCACAAAAGGCCCTGTGCAAGTGCAGAATATGGGACACACCACAGAACATGTTATACAGGCATTCCATGAACACAGCCAGGAATGCTTGGAGTATGCAATCACAAATAACAACAACACACAATGCCATACACGCAGGCATCTGGCATGCTGGACTCCAGCCATTACCAAACCATGCAAGAGAATGAGGAAGCTACCACATGATAGAGCAAATATAAAAAGGGAAGTAATCACTGACCAGTAGTATGGCAATAACATAAGTGCACACATACAATCCACTAAGTCCAGCCACAACAAGTAGAATCTGTGAATCCAGAGGCAATGTGACACCAGTCCCAAGTACACAGACAACCACAACACCACCCAATAAATACAAATATATGTGATAGATGCATCCATGTATCCAAACCAGAGGTTGAGCTCCACCAACTCAGTACTGTCAAAACTAGTCAGGAGGAGAAGGTAACCACATACACCACAAACCCAGTCCCACATAGACCTACCACAACTGTAAACCAAACACATAAATACAGACAAATATTCCCGGAGGCCTTAATTACAAACACACCACACCAACAGAAGCCTCCAAAGCAGATCACAAGCAACCACAACCTTCAAACATAGCACATGCAACGAATAGTACGCAAAGCTGGTGTGGCAAACAGTCACAGGCCAGAAGGAGAAACAACATGCCTGATACAGTCGTAATAGGTGTCTGTATAGGCAGACACACTGCTGTCCCACTCACCAGACTGAACAAGGGAAAGGGTAGAGTAAGCTGCCTGTAGGCTGCCACAAAATGCCACATAACACTAGTACGCAGGTCACCCCAAAGCAAGCAGAAATATGATGCACTCAATGTCCATGCTGGTGTGAATTACCTGAGATGTACCTCCCTGGTCAACATGAAAAGAGACATGGATGGTCCCTCTGAGTATGTACCCCAGGGCGGTATGACACTGGCTGTGTGCAGCATCCAACCTTCACCAAGAATGATGCCACAGTACAAACACAGAATGCTCATGTTTAACAGCTGGCACAGTTACAGCTGTCAGTCCAAGAGGGTCTAATGTCTGTCTGCTTGAGATGTCAAGCATGACAAGCCATGATGCTGTTCCAGGGATGGCTTGCAGCTGTTACCCGTGTGCGTCTGGATACTGGATAAGGCCTTCGCCGCCTCCATAGAGCCATATGTAGGCAAGGCCAAAAAGACTACCCACCACCCTAGAAAACATAAGTGGTAGGAAACATAAGGGTAATGCTGACCAATGCCAGATGTGTAAACTGCAATATGCATGCCCCTGAGGCACTTCCCATTATGGAGAACATCGATGTTTGTGCAGTGACAGAAGCCTGCTGCAAGCCTAGTGATAGCACACCAGCACTACTAGGTTATACCACATATCATGTGTTATGGCCCCAACACCTGCACCAAAACATCAAAGGAGGGGAGTATCCATATGCAGCACAGACACCCATATTGCCAGGTAACTGACAATGCACAAAGCAGCGGAGACCACCCATGTGCACATAACTGTAGTCAAAACTGCTGTACAGTCTGTAGCATGCGACAGACCACACTCTCACACACAAGAACTCCACCCAGACATCCGAAGATACTGGACAGTATGAATGTCCCACCAAATACCAGACAAGGTACACACAAATTACCACATAGGTGTCAAACCATTATGTATGCAAGGAGTAATCAGGGACCTAGGGACACAGGTCGACATTAATCTGTCATGTGACACCCACAATGCCAATGTGGCTATGAAGATTGTTGATATTGGACACCGTATCATGAAAGGATCCACATCAACATCAACAGAGGTCACTGTGCTGCTGTACTGTTCCCTTATCAGACCCATAATCTAGTACAATGACTCATATGGGATGTACCGTACATGACACCTGCAGCGGTTCGGAAGACTTCACAGTTACCCCACCAACAGGATAAAGGGTGTGAAATATATGTCATATGCTGCCTGGCTGTAGACACCCCAGCTGACTGCAGTCACACACTGCCTACACAGAGGCATTGTATGTCTGTTGTACAAGGCCATGTCCAACACAGGAGTAATGGACATGCTCCACCACAGGAAATCAAAGCCATTGGAGCTGTGAGAGTCACAGATGTCAGCCTCAACACATAATGAAATAAGATGTGCTGGAGGGACAGATACATAACCCAGAGGCTCCCCACACCCAGAAGCAAGATCCCAATCCATGGTAGGCAGAGCCCCTCACTGACACCCCTCAACAGGAATATTGCCAAGTGGATGGATGACCGTACATGTATACTGGGGGTCCTCACTGTGTCACGACCAGACAGAGGCACAGTGAAGAACTTCATAAATGGTCATAATTGAACACAGCAAGGGGTGGCGAAAGACACACACACTCTGGCTAGGCTTACTAATGGCCTAGGCTGTATAGCCTAGTATGAACCCATGAACGTATGAAGATACAAAACGTACAGGACACTAAGGATAATCACAAGGGTTACCCAACTGATGGTAGGAACCATGTTGGGCATCCACAGATATGCTCCAAATCACACAGATATTACAAACAACATACCAAACACACACACATATTGCTAACATACAACCTGTCAGGTGCAGTGCAAAAACCACCCCCCCCGAGTGCAAAATACCTATCCCAGCAGACTGATGGTCCCCTGACATTGCAGATGCTGAGGTAACAGCCATCATCTGCAAAGCAGAACACACAGCAGCAAAGGTATGTGATGGTGTCCTGTGCTGAGGCCAACATGGACTCCAAGAATAATGGAATGCCAAATCACACTACTGCCCAACGTCAGCCTTACCACAGAATATGTATCCAAAGAGCAGTGTACAACAACAGTGGTCCATCACAACAAAGGTGTTGCCTGAATGGATACTCCAAACTACCTCCCCAGGATCCTGACAAGCTTGTTCTGCACAGCTATGGAAAGGATCAGTATGTACCGCAGACAGAAGGCTATTGTGGACCTACTGATACTGGACCCTACACAGTGTGGCTGTTGTAACTGCAGAACCTGCCCCTAAACATGTCTGACCCATTTGAAGCAGTCATTAAGGTCATTGATGAGGGCAATGTGGTCCACACAGCGTAGCTGGACCATGCACATGCTTCTAGACAATACCGTACGAGTTCAGTATGGATATGTTCACCAGCTTAAATATATACCCCTATGTCAGTAGAGGGGTTGCAAACCAGACCAAGGACAGAACTGACATGGTCAGACATGCCGCATCCATGTCAGACTACAAAGTGGATATGAGTGGCATCCCACAAGGCCTGGTCTTGCCCCCCCACCCCCGTTCTTTATATATGTCCCATAGGTATAGGCCAACATGGAAGGACTGTGACTGAACATGTATGCAGAGGAGTACAAACAGCCCACCATATCCGACCCCAGCTGACACAAGCAACCCACAAAAGGGCCACCTACAAACAGACAACTGTAGCCATAGCCATGTCAGCAAGCTAATTGCAGAACTGTGTATAGACAACCACCGTGGATATACAGTAAGTGCCCACAAATTACCACACAGGTGTTAACCCATGAGGTACCTAACATGTAATGTGAGACCTGGGTACAAAAGGTGATAAATATCCTGCACTGGACAAACATGTGGCTGTAGTGTTCGCAGAAACATGTACCATATACCCACCCAAACATGAAGGTTGGCAGATGTAGATAAGGGGAACTTACTGTGGCTCTGCAGTCATCCTCCATCAGCATCACAACTGACTACATTAGCCCCTGTGGGATATACCGCAGCAGACACCTCCATCAACTGTAAAGTCCACAACAGTACCCCACCAGGGGTAGCAAAGAGCATGAACAGATGCCATGTGTTGCCTGAGTAAACAAACTGCAGCCCCACACACCGCCATCCTTCCCAGCTACAGGAAAGCTGTGCCTGATGTATGAAGCCATGTCCAACATGGAATGAATGAACATGTTGCACCTTGTACAATCTGAATGGCAGTGAACAATGCACATGAGAGACCTGAACCACAGCACTGACATACATAGGACAAGCTGTACAGAATGATCCATAACACAGAAGGCACCCCCACTCTTCAGTAAACTCCTGGTACAGGTCAGCCAGAGTCACATATCGACACCCCTCAAGAGGAATCCTGATGAGTCTATGGGAGATGGTAGGCTAACCCTAGGTATCACTGTTATGTCAGAGGTAGACGGAGGCACAGTATACTAACCATGACATATGTCATGGCAAACTCCAGTTACAATGTGTGTCGAAGGACAAACACACCCTGTGACTAGCATCAGAAATGGCCTAGGGAACATCGCTAGTGTTTGCCAATGTCCACCCATGTTGTGGAATACACTAGCAATGTTGGACGAGCCTGGTGTAGGTAGTCCATATCTGAACATATTGCAACATGGTCATATGTGCACAACTGCCCCTTACACAGTCTGTTGTGCTCACTATGAAGATGTCAAACAGTCATAGGACTAAAGCCCAGGATACTGTCCACCACAGTGAAAGTACTGAACCAGTACACTATACGGTACTACAGTGTTAGGTCATTATGAAAGTATGTTGAGAACTGTCTGCAAAGTATCCCATGCAATCCCTGCAGGCACAGTATAATCCCTGTTGTGGCAGACACGAAGCAGTTGGCCAGTTAGTACACAACATGACACCCAACACACAACCATAAACGTGAGATATTGTTGAAGTTCACACACACCCAAATATGTGGTGGACTTCAGAGTGCAACATATGGAAAGCTCACACTGGGCATGCTCGCACACTTTGATAAATGAGGCATATGTCAGACAACATGCCATGGAAAGGCTGAACTGGGCATGCTCACACACTTAGGCCATATCTCTGTTTAGCAGTTGGCCACACATATCTGGTATTTATGCGTGTCAGTCCAGGAACCAACCACAACACAGCAATCAGCCCAGTGCACACAGTAAATGACTACAGAGACATAAGTGATATAGTGGATTTCCGTCATATGCAAACATCTTCCACAGATACACAAGTTGGTCATAGGAACAGGGAATGCTATGGCAATAAAGACCTGCAAACAGTAGAACAGCACAACAAATATTGTGCATCCGACAATTGAACATATGGGTGTAGAGGTCAATACTAGGCTTGTTGCCCTAGGGAATGACAGCTCAGCCAGAGTGTGCTTGGCATCTGCATCCCCAGGATAGTAGGCTACTGTGCCACTGTAAAGTAGGTCACAGAAGGCAACATGTGAGGCTAGTGAACTGTGCCTCTGTCAAGCAGGGGCACCGTGGAGGTCCCAGGGATTGAATGTGCTAAGCCACAGCCATGTTGTCGGTGTGTGCTGTGAGAGGGTTGCTGAGGATCTCTGACAGTAGATGTCCATCAATAACAGACTGAGGGGAGCCCTATCTGCATTCTCTGGACGATTCCACTGTCAGCACTGTGTTGTAATGAGTATGTGTGAATGAAGTGCCATGCCGCAACTGTTCACAGATGTCCTCCCTCAGTGGGCTACAGCTCTCCAATGTATTAGGTCACTCTGTCTGTTGTACGGTGCATATATGGCTGGTGTACAGCTGACAGGTGTCTTGTTGTGGAGCAGTCATGGGTATATGTGGGATAGCATGACCAATGCAAACCGTACACATGCTCATAGAATGCAATTGTCAAGGATTATGCTGAGTGGCCAGTATAGTCCTCCAGCATGGGTCCTCTGAAGTCGTCCACCCCAGTCTACACAAGTGTAGAGTCTGCTTGTGCTAAATACAGTTTGTGTGCAGTGATAACCTTGCCTGGGGGTGGAGATGGGATATGGATGTCCAGGGAAAGGTGGGTATGGTCAGATATCAACAATGGTGGTCTACCTCTGGTGTGGAACAGTGAGTACCCATGTTGCAGATGGACAGGTGCAATATGTATTCCCCCATGTGGCTGTGGTGTGTGGTTCTGCCATAGCACATGGACCCACAAATTGTAGTAGCTGTAGGGTAAAGTGGTAGAGGCCTGAGTAGTTCTCACACACAATATGCCTGTACCTGATCTTAACAACTGGAATGGTGTATGTGAACACCTGCATATCCTGGCACTGTTCCCAGGGAAGCTAAGTGTGTGTCCTGGATGTGGGTGTGGTGTTCTGGACTGGTTGTGTTGTGTGTTACAGGTCCTGTGGCCCAAAGCATGGTATAGAACATAACCTGCCAGTGCGATGTGCATATCTGACCCTGACGTAGGTGGCTGCAAATGCATATATATGCTATCCCCCACCTGACAGGTAGTACTACATGTACATACCTCTGTAGAAATAAAGATGTCAGCACCCTATAAATACTACAGGTGCAGAACAGATGCCCAGCAATTCGGATAGTGCGCTCTGCTAATGCGTCTCCCTCAAGTGTCATAATATAGTTAGGTAGGGGTTAGAATCCTGTGGGTGCGTGGGGTTTGTGTGTGTGAAAGGCTGTGAGAGGGAAATGTCCCTTTTGGCAACTGGGAAAACACACTACAGGGTGCACATTCCCCTTTCAAAACACTGATGGTGTCAGCACCCTATAAGTACAGCAGGAGAAGGGAAGCCTCCCAGTAATGTGAATAGCGTGCTCCGCTAATGCGTCTGTCTCGAGTGTCATAACATAGTTAGGTAGGGATTTGAATCCTGCAAATGGCAAGTGTGTGTGTTTGGATGAGGGGGGTTAGTGTGTGTGCAATTTTGTGTGAGGGAAATGTGCCTTTTGGCAACTGGGAGAACACACTACAGGATGCACATTCCCCTTTCTAAACACTGATGATGTCAGCACCCTATAAGTACAGCAGGAGAAGGGAAGCCTCCCAGTAATGCGAATAGCCCACTCTGCTAATGCGTCTCTCCCGAGTGTCATAATATAGTTTGGTAGGAGTTTGAAATCTGTAAATGGCATGTGTGTGTGTTTGGATGTGGGGACTCTGTGTGTGTGCAATTCTGTATGAAAAACATGTGCTTTTTTGAAATCAGGGGATCACACTACATGATGCACATTACCCTTTCCAAACAGTGATGATGACAGCACCCTATACATACAGCTTGGGAAGAGACATCTGCCAGTACTCAGAATAGCGCAACCTGCTACAGCGTCACTCTCAAGTACCATAACATATTTAGGTAGGGGTTTGAAACCTGCAAGTGGCAAGTGTGTGTGTTTGGATGTAGGGAGTTTGTGTGTGTGCATTTCCATATGAAAAACATGTTAGTTTTGGCAATCAGGAGATCACACTACCTGATGCACATTACCCTTTCAAAATACTGATGTTGTCAGCACCCTATAAGTACAGCCAGAGAAGAGGAACTATCTAGTAATCCAAATAGTGCGCTTTGCTAATGCGTCTCTCTCATGTGTCGTGACTTAGTTAGGTAGGGGAATGAATCCTGCAAGTGTGCATGTGTGTGTGGGGGTAGTAGGGTGTGTGTAAATGCAAGTGTGAGAGAACAGATCCTTTTGGCAAATACTACAGTACACCAGATGCTGCATATTCCCCCAGTAAACACAGGGGATGTCACCACACTATCAGCACAGCCAAACAGGGCTAGTTGGCTAGTAATGCCAATAGTGCGCTCTGCTACTGTGTCTATTACCATTGTCAGAGTACAGATAGGTATGTTTTGGTAACCCACAACTGCCACGTGTGTTTGTGTCACACAGTATGACCTTGTGTGGGTCTTTGTACATAACAATTCATGCCATTACCTAAACCAGCAATGGCATTGCACACATGATGTATGTGTGTGACACATACACATAAATACCTGTGACCTGCAGTAGTTACCATGTCTGACACATGCCTCGAGTGGATAAATGGTATTTGCAATGTATACCAATATGACTGTGTCTTACTGTGCAGGGTCCGCACGCGGTATGTGTCTATACAGTGTGGGTGTATATGGTAAAATACCTACAGCAGGGATACACATCTGGTCTGGGCCATATAGTGTACATGTAGTCGATGTACAGGTGCTGCATGTTCCCACCTGTTGTGGTAGTGGTAACATGTCATTCCACTGCAATTCAGTGACCACATGCTGTGAAACCTTCAACTAGTGTGTTGTAGCTACAGTAATGCTCACGCACAATGTTTGGCTGGATGCAGTCCAGCCATATAAACACAGTTCTTGAGACTGTCATATTGCCAGTGTTGTTATGGAGGATAGGTGGTCTTCTTGTGTATGGGAGGGTTGTGTGTGCCAGGCTATGAACCAGATGGCAGTCCGACACACTGTTAGCTGCACATGATTAGGCCCTGATGCTTTGTGCTGTGCCAACAACCTGGAGGTGTGTGTATCTGTGGTACCTTGGGATACCACCCCCCTGTCCATGTGTGTTACATGTGTAGGGGACGACAGGCATGGTATGGGGCATAGCCTTTCAGTGATGGGTAACACCTGTGAGCCATGAATCAGGAATCTGGTACTGCACAGACATTGCAGTTCACCGTGCTGAGGACAGTGTCCGGTGCATGCATCTTCCGGTGTACACTGCTGCTGTTGTGTAGCAGCACTGTTAGTGTCCTAACATGTGTGATACCCATGGAGGTGGCTATGTAAACCATGTCCTGCAGCATAAGGCAGTATGTGTGTACCAAGGAGCTTTGCCATTATACATCGGGCCATGGGTGTCACGTGCAAGATGACCCTTGCATATCATTGTGGCTTCCCTAGCATGTAAGCACACATTGACAGCCAGCGGATACCCTATGAATGACAGTGGAGACTGAGCATAATGTAGACATACAACACCCTTCCCACATATAGTGGTAGCATACCTGGTGAGGGTATGTTGGCAACCAAGATCAGGCTCATACTGGCCTGTGCCACATGCTGAGAGATCCATTCTATGTTCCCTATCATGTAGTCCAGGGAGGTATGTCTTAGGTCAGCCATACTGGCATGGTCAATGAGTGAGTCATATGTGTCCATGCCTCTGACTGACCTGTATGCATGTGTTCTGTGGTGGACCATAGTGCCCCTGAGGCATATCACTGTGACCTTCACCAGATACAGCCTGTTGAGCGGGACCCCAGTGCAGCACCCAAGACAGGTACCTGACACGTCTGTAGCAGGTGTGTTGTGTAGCCCTACAGGCTGTGAGTGTGTGGCACAGGGGATGTGTGTGTCATGTGTGGCATGTGCTCTGTTCTGACGGAACATATGCCTGTGTGCCAGCTGCGGAGGTGTGTGATGCTCAGGCAGGATGCTATTCTGAGTCCCCACGTATGCCCCAGTGTGTTCAGCATGCTGTCAGTGCGTGTCAATTTCTGGCTTGTATTGTAGTCACTGTAATATATTTTATTTATTTATTTATCCTACATTTGTTGACCGGGATAGTCCGACTGGATGCATGTCCATTTCCAGGGAGGCCGGGAGAAAAGCTACAAGGGTAAGCAGATACAGCATTACATAATACCAGCATTACATATTACAAACAGATTATTTACAGAGATTACATAAGTAAGCAAGTTAAACATGTTCCACAGGTTAATGTTAGTCCTGAGCACAAGTCAGGATTAAATTAAATTACACAGTAAACTGGTTAACAGATTTTACACATTCGAGTTAGCCGAGTCTAGTGTTAAATTGACCTAAGGTGGAAAGTAAGGTAATATCAGCTGGAAGTGAGTTCCAGGATCTACTTACAGAGTTTGCAAAGAGAGAATCACTGGCTGTGTTATTAAATTTGCTAGTCTGAATTAGTAGTTTGTTAGAGCATCGAAGGGGTCTAGGATTGTTATAGGGGGTGATAATGTTTGAAGTGTAGGAGTATTGTCCGGATTATAGAGGATTTTATAGGCCATAATCAGTTGGTTATACTGCATTAGGCTGGGTATTTCAAGCCAACCAAGCTGATTTAGATTGATGCAATAATGTGTCCTAAAAGGCAGCCCAGTGGCAAACCTGGCAATGTGGTTGTAGCACATTGAGTGTTTGTTAAGGACAGTCTTGTTCATATTCGAGAGTAGAGGGGATGCATACAGAAGGGTTGAAAGAAGGTGTGAGTGAGCTATGGCACCTTTAGCTGGAGGGGTTAGGAAGGCTTTTATTCTGTAAAGTGACCCTAGTTTTTTATTGATGGCTTTGATAATTTGGTTAACATGTAGGTCACATTTTAGATTATTGTCTATGATGACACCTAATAGTTTAGTAGATGGGTCAGGGGAGATTATTGTGCCATCAGTTGATGTTATGGTAAAGGTGAAAACGGTAGACCTACATGTTGGTGAAATAACAGCAGTTTAGTTTATTTGGGATTTAGGATCAGATGATGTTCAGAAAGCCAGTTTTCTATTGTATTAAAGGTGGTCTGGGTAGCTGACCATAACTCTACTGGAGATGTGGCTGAGCAGATCAGAGTAGAGTCTTCAGCATATTGGATACAGCTGACTTTTGGGATGACAGTATAAAGGTCATTAATGAAGATGGAGAACAGCAAGGGCCCTAGTATAGAGCCTTGTGGTACTCTGAGGGTGTTAGGTAGAAGGTTAGAGAGTTTGTTCTGCCAGAGGCCAGCCTGCTGTCGACCATGCAGGTAGGATTGAAACCATTGGAAGGCTCCAGTATCTAGACAGAATGTTTGCAGGGTGTGGATTACAAGTGGGTGATCAACCATATTGTATGCCTTGGAAAGATCCAAAAAGAGGGCTGAGGACATATAATTAGTGTTGCAAGTATGGTTTATGGTGTTAGTAAAGGCTAGGAGGCCTGAAGTAGTGCTGTAATGAGGACGGAAGCCATGCTGAGTGTCTGCCATAAGGCGATTTTGGATTAGGTGGTGCATGAATTGTCTATGAATAAAGTTTCCATAATCTTTGCAAGTGGAGAGAGTATAGCTATTGGCCTATAATTGGAGAATTCAGTAGAGCTGCCTCCTTTGTGAAGTGGGATTACATAGGATATTTTCCAGATGGTGGGAAATTTAGATTCTACCATGGTTCGTTTGATTAGTTTTGAGACGGGTAAGCAATAGCATCATCTGATTTTGATAGGTACTCGGCAGGGAGTTGATCAGCAGAAAGTGTAGTGGGTTTCACTGTTTCAATCAAGGTACAGAGAGGTGAAGTGGCGACTGGTTGGCAGCTGAACACAAGTAGGTTTCTAGGGGTGCTACTGTCAGGACCAGTGGAGCTAGAAGGTAGATGGCTAGCTAGGGCTTGAAATGTCTCAGTAAAGAATTGGTCAAAACTATCAGAAACATCTTCAGGGGTTTTATCAATAGTAGCAGCAGGGATTGGGGTTGAAGTTTGTCCAGGATGTAGTATATATGACATGCCACCTGACAGGGTATGGCATTACTGGGTTCAGAGAGCCCAGCCCCCAGATTGGCTGTGTGGTGGCATCCCACACATGTGTTGTACGTTCCTGACCAAGGGTGATGGCTGACTGCATACATGTGGCAGCTGTGACATTGCCACATGACTCACATAAACCACAACTGGACCATAGAGGTGATTCACAGGTTACCTTTGCACATGCTACCCTAGTAGTGTGATTGCCATGGTGAGTACCAACACATAGGGCCAATGGGGAACAACATACTGAAGGTGTATATGTGTGGGTGTACCGCTACTGTTTCATAGCACTGGCATATATGACTGCACACGTGGGTAAATGCCAGGTAAGACATGTGCAATGTGTCACAGGCAACGTACATGCGTACAGGACAGACAGTGACGTTCTGTCATGTGTAAAGTTGACATACGATCGCACGCTATGCAGATGTCACTAGGAGTCTACAGAAGCACTGTAACTCTGCATTGCAGGTGTAAGCAGTGTTCCAGGGAACCCCAAGCGAACATGCATGCAAACAAAGCTACAGTAAACAGGGCTGGAAGTAGTGCATTGTACAACAAAGAAGGGGTAACAATAATAGTAAGTAACAATGCAAATATGTAGGCACTATCAACATGTACCCAGGAATACACAGCGCAGATGCCCATGGTAGAACTGATATTATGTCATAGTTATTTGTGATTTGGATTACACTGGCACTGCACACATATCTACATGTGCAAACATCCACATTGCATAGTCGTTGTGGGCAACTTGACACCATTACTGTACATGTCCACCATTGCATATCACTACTTGCGTTAGCTTTCCCCCTGTGCTACCCATGTATGCGGCTATCTGTTGACAACCTTACCACCGGCATGCAATTATGTGCAGCTGTTACACTTTGGTATGTACTATGGGTGCAGATAACAATTCAGGACATTCATACAGTTACTGCAGCAGGCATGCTGGGATATACACACAGTCATAGCAGCACACTGTACTGTTACCAACATGATACTACTAATACACTTCTATGTAGTCACCCTGTGCATCAGCAACGTGTTTACCTGTTCCGGCAATGATGTTGGAGATTGCAGGAGGTGGCACAGTGTCATCATATGCACAGGGTGTGGATTAGGTATGCCTGAGTCAGCCACTGATACCACCAATTGATGTGTGTGTGTGTGTTGGTGAGGGGCAGCAGTACAGGGTGGGGCAGTGTTGGTGCAGTGTGTGCATGTATGTGGTCGCCCTAGGTGTTAACATTTCGCATGTGTGTATGCATGCACACAGTTCCACCTCATGGCTGCCATATACAGGTGTTTGTGGACAGCCACAGACTGCACCTGGTAGGTCATACAGATCAGTGTCTGTGGGCACGGACACGGTACCTGTGCCTGGCAGGGGTGCTACAGACCGTATCCAGTACTAAGCCAGACTAGGTACTGTCATCAGAAGTGGGAGTGTGTTGACTGGACACAGGTCCCTGTTGGGACTGTCCAGAGCCACGTGCATGTGGTCTCCTGGGGCGTTCCGATGACAGCACAGATCTAGCATTGCTGGGGCTGCTGCTGGCACTATGGGGGCATGCGCGAGCCTGTTGTCATCTGCGCCGACTGCCAGCTGCTGCTGTTGCCGGCATATGGCCACGTCGACGCCGCAAACGCCAACCATTGCCCTGGCTCATGGACATTTGGTTGTGGAACTGCTGTAATGTGTCCCCACAACGTCTGTCTATGACATCGGTGAAATTACCGATAGCATCCGCAATGTCACGCATACTGTCTATCATGGCTGTGCGACATGCTCTCAGCTCCCTCAGACCCTGTCTGGTGTACCTTTCCATACGCGACTGTGCTTGCATGACAGTCCGAAACATAGCTGAGGTTGACAGACCTCTTTGGGCACGTCGGCCAGAGGCAGTATGCCCACGGATGCTCCCACGAGAACCCATGGGCAATTGTCTGTGTGGTACCATTGGAGGACCCTGCCCATGGCTGCTGTGTGGGGATGCATGTGCCACAGGTACCACATTACCCTGGTCTATGCCCACTGTATCCTGTCCATCACCTAGGGACAATGGTGACAAAGGATGTACTGGCAGGATGACTGTGAGCAATGATGGGGTTGACAGCTGTGTACTGTCAATTGGCTGACCAACGGCGGACCCTGACACACCTTCCTGTACCATTACACAAATATCATCATTACCAGTACCCGTGGCACAAGATTCAGGTTCCTGCTGCAGGTCACCAGAGCAGCACCAGAACCTGTGGGAGGAAGACAGGAAACACAGTTTACAGTCTCCAGACATTGTTACCAGTGATGCACTTCTGCACACATGCACACACGGACACATGCACACATGCACACATGGACACAGGCACACATGCACACATGGACACAGGCACACATGCAGACATGCACACGTGGACACATGCACACAGGCACACATGCACACATGCACACATGCTCACAGGCACACATGCACACATGCAGACATGCACACGTGGACACATGCACACGTGGACACATGCACACATGCACATGTGGACACATGCACACATGGACACATGCACACATGTACACGTGGTCACATGCACACATGGACACATGGACACATGCACACATGCACACATGGTCACGTGTACACATGCACACATGCACACATGCACACGTGGACACAGGCACACATGCACACATGCACACATGGACACAGGTACACATGCACACATGCACACGTGGACACAGGCACACCTGCACACATGCACACATGCACACATGGGCACAGGCACACCTGCACACATGCACACATGCACACCCCGTAGTATACACACAGAGCACTACTGAGTTACACTACTGTTACTAGCATTATCAGGACTATTATAGGTTATGTTAAACACACTCACCAGCATGGATGGCCTGCCTTGCTGTAACCCCGGAGGGACCTGCAGAAATGATGAGATTAATGCCAGTGGGCACAACTGTGCCATTGATATTGCATATGATACAGTGTACAGAACAGTCAAGTGTACATATGGCATATTACCTGCACGCTCCATGTCGTGCTGCTGTGTGGAACCAGCCTCCATCATAATGCAGGTGTACTGCTGTTGCTGTTCCGGGGCTGGAGCCGCAACACTTAGGAGTAGCCCCTCCAGTCTGGTGAGGGGGGGTGTGTGGCCACCCCACCTCCTGTGGCAACCTGTTGCCTGTGGATATCTGATGCACGCTGATGGACACTTTGGATTAAATCACTGCAGTGATGTCGTACCTGCTCATATGTCCTGTTATGCGTGCCAATATCATTTACCCTACGGACAAGGTCTTGCCACAGTGCAGCCCTCTCCTGCTGATTCTGACTGGTGCGGGAAAACAGGATGTCATACTCCCGCACCAGGCTCTGGTGGATCTCCTCGTCTTCCGCTACAGAGTAGGCGGGATTATGCTGATGCGCCATCTCCCTGGAAGAGAACACAAACAGGATATCAGCAGACTATGTCAGCAATATATGGCACACATACTATACATGATACTCATGTGTAGTGATATACTACTACTCCCATATGTTGCATGTGTGTGTGTCGTGGTGGATACACAGGTACATGGCCAGATATCAGTGCTCAGCCAACACCTGTGCAACAATACCTGCCACATTCCACACAACATAGTAGCATGCCCCATCGGTCAACACACACTGACAGGTCCAATGCACAACCTCACTCTGGGGGTACATCCCAAGGTACTGTATGTGGGACGCCATCCACTACTGTGATGTGGACAGAAGTTACTCGGCCTGGATATACATATCCCACCACCACCACCAGCACAGTAGACTACTTTGATATGTATGTGATTAGACAGTTATTCACTTGCTGGGACTGAGATGGTATCCATGCAGCACACTGGACCAGTGGAAGCCACAACCCACACTGCTGACCCCTTTGCAAATGCTTACCACGGACATGCCACAGATTGCATGGAACTTGCACACACATTTCTAACCCAGACCCTATGCACAAAGGTTAGGCATCCTGTCCGGTGGACCACAGACAGAGGCAGATTGTATAACAATAGCAGGAGGCTACTGCAGGACAGAGCACATTCACATTAAGGGAAGGCATCTGTGGTCAGCACTGGTACTACGCTACGGTCCGTCATAACAACGGCCACGGCCTACTCTGGGAGGGGAAATGGCCACAAACACTATGGATGACCACAAGGCCTTCTTCAGTTATGTTACACATATGGACCACATGCCTCAGATATGCTCTGTGTTAATACACACCTACTTAACATTCACCAAACACACGGATATTGGCAACAGTCTTGCAGACAGGTTCGGTGCACGTATCCCCCCTCCTTCTCCCCACCAGTTGAAATATTTATCACAGCTGTATGTAACCTCCCTATCATCTCACATGTCCAGGTGAGGGCCGCCCTCAGCAGAGCAGAACACACAGCATCACTGTGACCTCATGGTATCCCTGGATGTGTGCTACCTGCACTCCGAGAGGACATACAACCGCATATAACACTGATAATTTATCTTGGCCGTACTACAGGATATGTACCTGGACAGTGGCATACAGCGACAGTGGTCCCACACCACTAAGGAGGCACCTCGACTGACCTTGGGAACTACCACATCATATGCATAACCGGCCTGGTCTGCTAAGCTATGGAATTATGCAGTATAGGATGCATATGCAGTGATATCAGGTACCTGCAGACACTTGTTCCCAGCCAGTGTGCCTTTGTGATGGGCTGATCCTGCCTTTTGAACCTGGCTGACCTTTCAAAGCAGTCACTACAGCCATTGCTGGGGGCAACGCACAGACAACTGCTGCCAGGATCATGGCCTAAGACTGATTGACATGTAATGTATGGTCATCCCCTTTTGGTGGAACTACGTACACACAACATATCACATGGACATACCTATAGATACAAACCTATGACACATTTGGAGGGTTCACAGTATGCACACTATTAACCTGCTACTTTGCATTACCTGTGTTTGTCGCAGCTGGTTGCGTTACCACTGCTTCTGCTTGCTGCTGCTACTGTCACTGCTGACAGCTTAGGGTCACAGAGTCACAGTGTATAATTTTTTTTTTTTTTGTTCTCTCTCTCTCTCTCACTTTTCTCTCTCCCTCTGTCTGCTTCCAGACAGTGCAATGAATGTATTGCATGTGTGGAGTGTTAGTACTGGATGCTTTTGTAGGTATCTGCATAGGTCCATGTGATGGCCTCTGCACCAATTGTAAGCCAGCATTTGCTAATTACATACAGCCAGTTGTGTACTGATTGCAGTTCTCACTGTGATTTCAGGTCAGTGCTATAAAAGGGTATGTGGGATAGGCGTTGCCCTTTCAGATTGTAAGGGCGGGGACCAGGCTGGTATGCTGTGGACAGTGTTCTGTGAGTGTAAAGGTTAGTATCTCTCTCATGATTCAGGCTGTGTTGTAGATTCACATTTCTCCATTCCTCTCTCATGTTCCCTGTAGTAAGTGTGTATGCACAATGACTCCTACAATTATATATAGATATATATTTATATATATATATATATATATATGTACATATACATACATTTATATATGTACTTTAACTGACATTATTACCTACAAGCTACCAACTAGCATGGCTGTTTGTGTTCACACACTACTATTATGGGAATCCAGTAGTTTTGACAGTAATTCTACATGACATGCTTTGGGTACTACACATCCTATATTCCCTTTACATTCATCCCTACTATTACATGTTATATTTATTTTAGCACAATGTTCTTGTATAAGAGTCATGGCTTAGTGGTAGGTCATACAGACTAGTGTTTCCAAGGTCCTGGGTTCGGGACTGACAGTGGGATTTTATTTTGCTTTTGAACTGAGTACAGGACCTGTCAATCAAAATGACTAAGGCACTTTTAAGCAGTTGTAACCGGGTTAGCGCTGGTTTGCGTGGAGCTCACGCATGCGCACTGGCGTTTAGCTCCGCGCACACCCGCTTACAACCACTTAACAGTGCTTACTCTGGCGCACACCCGCGCTATTTTCTTTGAAAGAAATGAAAATGGGGAGACAGGAAAGTGGTGAAAAAGGGGTCACAAAGAGGGTAAGACAGGGAAACAAGCTTGGGATTTGCAGGAGGGATGTAGGTACGGCCCATAGCTGCCCATTTTTTCATCAGCAACAGCTGTGCATATGTATGTAATTTGGTGTGACATTTGAAACCTTCCACCCCTGAGAGAGGTGTCAGGATAACAATAATACTTGTTGTACAGCCAATTGTAATTGATAGATTCCATGTCCAGCAGACATGTGTGCAGAATGGGCAGCTATGTATGGGGCGTAATTTTTTTGTGGGTACAGAGTGCCCTTTTTTTTTTTTTCAGGTGAGAGTGGTATGTCAGGTGAAGGAAGTCGGTACAGCTGGGGAGGTAGGTTGGGTAGGTAAACAGACAAGACAAACAAGATGCATACAGGGGCGGTGTATGACACGTGTGGGAGGGTTACACAATTGACGGGGACGGAGGTTTGGATATCCAGAGCCCATGAGCCCACAGATGGCAACAGTGGAACTGATATCCCCACCCATAGGCAGTTGCCACTGTTCCTTCACTGCCCAGGACGGGGCTGTGCTGGGGGCTGTGTAGGCCGGGCAACAGGCATGCCCGTTAGTTGTGCCACCCGTGCCTCAAGCTGGCATAGGGGCTCGAGAATGGAGTCCCGAATCTCCCTACGCACCACAGTCCGGACGCTACGGAGGGTGAGTGGTGGTTCTCCTCCGGCCACACTTGCAGAGGGCGAGCCCCATCCCCTGCAGCGCTTCCACCCGCAGGTGGCACAGGGCCACCGGAGGAGGGTCCAGATTCGGCACTAGTGCCAGGTGCACTCGCCAGCTGAGGTGGGAGAGGTGGGTCCACTGGAACCCGCCTTCCCTGTCGTCCTATGTTTTGCATTATGTCATGACAGTTTGGGTTAGTGACATATAATACCATTCACAATTAGTTGTAACAGCATGCATTAGTATTCCCATTAACCAAACACCCAGATATTCACACCATTGAACAGCATGCATAACACATGCATAATTTGAACAGCAATACACAGTCCAACAACATGCAGGGTTAATTGATGGCAACAGGCCATCAGGTTTGGATGTATGAACAGGGCAGATGCATCAACGGACATGCAAATATATATGACCCAACAGGACAAACGTCCAGGGGTGTTAATTGTGATTGCACATACCATTTTCACATGGAATGGGTTATATGTGGTTATAGGGTGGGGTGAAGAAAATAATATTAACACCTTCAAATACCAATACATATGCTGTACATTTCTAATAGCTACAGATATATACACACTACTGTTCTAACTACAGTTTCCTATATGATAACTATTTCAACTTGGTGATAGGACTGTTACTGCAACATCAATATACATTTTATTGTTCTTCATACCCATTCATATCTAGCTTTGTTCAGCTACATCATCCTGCTACATTTGCTTTATATAGCTGTAGACAAGTGTGGATGTTTGGTATATCAGACAATCATCCTATCTGCATATTGCAGACTGAGAGCAACATATCCAGATTTTGGGATACACATTCCAGATGCAGCAACACTTTGAACAGATTTCGCTGTTTGGTTTTGATTCTCACATGCATTTCATTCTGTCTTGACTGCAGTATACTTTAATCAGGGGTTATTACTACTGTATTGCTGGATTCATGACACTTTCTCACACTCTCTCACTTGCTTTCATTTTACTATTCAGGATGGTACTTGCTTCTAGGCTTTATTGACATGTTTTACCTGTAGTTATTACAATCCTTTCCAGCAGTCTCACTTCTGTCATGCTTCAGTATTTCAACAGGGATATATTTCACACATGTGATTTCATCATCTTCTGCAGCTATACTTTTCAGCCTGCTGCAGGTTGTGGACTATTTTCTTACAGGTGGGGCATTTTTATTTCAGAATTTATGTCAGACATTTTCATTTTTCGGTTTAACTTACAGGCTGAAACACACTTTTGTAATCAAGCAATACTAGCAGACACTTTCACACTGTTACTTGCACATTTTATTCCTTAGTGACTACACTGCACTCTTTTGCTGACTGTCATACTTTTATATTTCTTTACAGTTACTGGTAGTGGATTACTGACCTGCCTGGTGGCGCAACCGCACCAGCCTATCACCATAGGCTCTGCGGTTCGCAGAACGGACACCTGCAGCTGTAATATAAATGAAGTAATATTGGAATACACATCTCCATAATATCAGCTAGTTTAATTTCTTACATACATAATTAAATGTAACTTACTTAGTAGTGGGGCGTTGGGCATTTGCCGGGCCTCCTGGATCCAAAGGTTCAGTTGGTCCTGCTTGTGTCTCTTCAGGTCCGCATGGTGGTGACGGACCTGCTCACCAGTCCTTGGAATCCCTGTGGCACTGGTGAGATCATGAGCCAACCGGTCCCATGCCTCAGCCCTGTATGCTCCCCAGAGGACCTGGCCCTGCATGAGTTGGGCCTCATGATTGTGGACTAGGAGCCAGACCATGTACCTGGACTCCTCAACGCCCCACCTCTGTGCTCGAAAGCAACTACCCTCTCCTACTCCTGTCATTCTGCCTGCAGTTCAGTTCTACAATCGTTTATGCTGTGTATTCCCGCCTATGGGGCTTATATAGTCCGTTTTTCCCGCACATATCTGTGATTGGCCATTTTGGAATTGTATCAACTTCAGTAAACCTGCATTGTCATGCTCCAGTTTGTATTCATTCCTATATATTAGCTATTATTGCATTTCTAGGTACTGATGTCATGGCTTACCTTGACTATGGTGTATAGTATCCTGGGTTCGAACCTGGCCACTGCTTTTTATTTTTCATGACTGTCTAGACATGCTGAGGGGTGTGTCTGTGTAAAGGCAGTTTTGATACGGCTTTCTCAACGTTGCCTGTCGGTTAGCTTGTTTGCGTGGTGCGCAGCTCCGTGCAAATGGGGTACGCTGGTTTAAGCCTCATTTGGCTATCGGCATGCATATTACGCTCAGCTGAGCTAGGGGCACTTAAATTCAGTGTGTTAAACCACTGCTCAGCTACAGGCATTCATTTTGCACCAGTTAAACCACTGCTCACGTACGGGCAGATGCACTCACCCTGTTAAACTGTAGCTCAGCTATGGGCACATCTGGCATTTTTTATTCTTTTGTGACCTCACATTTCTTCAATATAAATGGGCTATTTCATTACATTTTACATAAAATGTGGTTTTATGTGTACATATTTGTCAGGGACTTATTTCGTGCTTATTTTGATAAAAATAAAAATTGGTGTTGTGGGGCTCGAACCATGAATGCCTGCTCTTCAGCCAACATCTCTACCGCTACGCTATTGCTTCCTGGCTTACTTTGCATATTTAGTTCTTATATGCCTTCCCACTGACTGCTAACTGTAGCTGCGCTACGGGCACGCCCGCGCAAACGAGCGCACTCACGGTTAAACTTTTTTACAATTTAAAAAAAATATATAACATGTTTATTTATATGTTTTCTGTTCATAGTCTGTGGGGGCATGTGTTGTGTTGTGTTTATTCACATTTCCATGGACTCTGTCGTGGGTGTTTACTTTGATCACTTTTCCTCTTCTGGGGGCGTGTCCGCTTACAGGGCTCGGCCTACAGATATGCCCCCTACTGTCTTACATGGACTGTGTTAGCCTTAGGTGTGATTCAGCATGCTCTCATGAATATGCAAAGCATGCTGACATCACTCCGTTTAACTGCAGCCTCCGTGTATGAGTTATAACTCTTACACAGAGGCTTCGTGAATCCTGCCCAATGTTTTTTTTAAGTATTCAAGGTGTTTTCTACATTTCTGCAAATATCACAAAAACAGACAGAACTTAGTGTAAGTAGAAGCACAGCTATACTGTGCATCTTAGAATGGATAACCTTAATTATAGATCAATTAAAGGCTGTTAGTGTAGCTGTCAATCTGAGACAATTATTCCTATTAGAAGGGTTAAACTATATTATTTGAAGATGTACATAGTTTTGTGTGTTTGTATTAAAAGGTTATCAGGTGTTCTGCAGGTATGTTTGTTGTTTTTTTTTGGGGGGGGGTTTCAGATATGACGAGAAACAAGTCTGTAAAAGATCAACCTGCCGACAATTAATGCATGCATGTAACATAAAATTTGAAATTAGACATTTTTTTAAAAAAGCTCTTATACATAACAGGTTGGAATAATAGCTTTGTATCATAATGGCAACACTTTCCATACTACATTTGAATATAACTGATCTCACACGTATATACAAAAAAGAAAGAAGAGTGAATGACATTAAGAAATGCAGAGTACAAATAAATAAATAAATAAATAAAGATAGTATTTCAGGATGTTTATTCAGTGGAATATCTGGGACAAAGGAAAGGGGGAGTACTTAAATTAATTAGTAGAGGAGTTCCAACAGTGGTTGAAGAGGAAAACAAGGTAATGTAGATTTGTAGTAGTAAGGGACTACTAGCAAGGGAAGAGAATTACACTGGTTTATATTTATATTCCACCTAAAACTGCCACAATACAGCTTAAGAAAATTCTGGAGAAATAACCAGCTTTTAGCAGGGAATATTACTTATAGGTGGGGACTGGAATTTGATTTGTAACAGTGAGGATGTATTTGGGGGTCTTCAAAGGAAAAATAAAACAGGGAAGATTTCTTAAGGAATTTATAAAAATATTTGGTTTGGAAGATGTGAATTCAATAGTAGGAACTCAGACATAATTTGTATATTATTCCCCTAGGTACAAAAACTGGGCTAGGCTAGACAGAAATTATATTTCACAGGAACATGTATATTTCACTGAAAGTTTTGATATGCATCAAATAACTATTTCAGATCATGCACCAATAATAACTAAAATAAAAATGGAGGGTAATGAAATAAAAATGAGACATTGGCATTTTCCCACCTATCTGTTAAACAGAAAGGAATTTAAAGAATGTGTAGTGGAAATTATTCAGGAGTTATTAGGAGGATAGAAATTTCTTCAGAAAATATAACTAGGGAGTGGGATAAAATCAAGGGAGCCCACAGGATGTTTTGCAACAGGGTGCAAACCCGGAGCACAACCCCAACCCCGCCCCCTTCAAAGCACCCCCTAACCCCGCCCCTTCACCACCACCAACACCCCACACACACACACACAGCCATTCCAGTATTCCATTACTTGGCTATTTCTCCCCAGTTGCCATAAACACTGTTCAAAACTCTCGGTGTGCATACTGTTTTATGTTTTACTTCTACAATGGTTACAGATATTTGGTTTTAATTTACAACTTTTATTTCAAATTTTAGGGCCTCAAGGCCAATAGCCTAGTAACCTCCTATTTTATAACACAAACACTGATAGACATTTGCTAAACTTAAACAAAACAATAGTCTTACAATGAAAACAGACTTCTCTACCTTTGAAACTCGCATTCACTGAAACAGCATTGAAACCCACATTCAAAGAAAATGCATCTGGCCAGTGGCAGGTTAAGTTTACCTTTGGACTGTTTTCAAATCATAGGCCCCTTGCACATATTTCAGAACCATGCATAACTGCTTTGATTCACCTTCCTGATTGTATTAATTATAATATATAATAATTGAATTATATCCCTTGTTAATACAGCACCACTTGAGTGTGTTTTATAGTTTTGAACATTTTTTCCAATAAGCAATGAAACAAAACATATGAACCAATAATGACAAATTGCCCTATTCAGAACATTTCAACCATAAAAGGCCACTTAAACATCTATCATTACAATCCACCAATATCAGTCTATATGCACAATCTCTGTAGAAGTAAAAGTCATCTGAATAATTTCGCATTAAAGAGATCTGAAACTAATGGAGAGGTTGTTGCTAGAAAACAGCTTTATATTTCAGTGTTTCATCTACAAATTCAGTGCCTGCTGCCCTTAAACAATAAATTGCCTATGTTACATTTAAAAAAAGGGTAAGCTTGTATATTGCAATAGGAATAAGTGGCAAGTGGAAACACAGGTTCATAGTTACTAGGCATCTCATCCAAAGGAGGACATGCTCAGGACTGCAGCACTCCACCCCCTTAAAATACAAATCTACATGCGGTGGGAGTAGAACCTACAGCCCTCTACATCAAGATGCTAGTATGCTACCTGCTATGCTACTAAGACTGCTTTGAAATTCCACACCACAATAGTGATACCATTTGCTAAACAAAACAATTGCACATTTTAAGCAGACTTAGCATGAGCAGTAGTAAACTTCTCTTCCCTTGAAGCTCGAAAATAAATTCCAACTAACTCTAAATAGGGCATTTCACTCTGTCTCACAAACACATACCTCAGTCCCTGTGAAAATCTGTACAGTTGAGAGGTATGTCACACACATACATCCCCTGACCTCCTTAGAAAGTGGATAGAACAAAATTGTTTGCATTAGTATGCATTTTCTGAGAATATGAAGTCTAAAACTCAACTTCAGTCTTCAATGATTTGCCAGAAAAAAATACAATTTTATGAGAAACAGTCTGAAAATATGAGGCAAAAATATGGATAATTGTGAGGTATGACCCCCCATACACCCCTCCCTCCCTCTTACAAACACAAACACACACACACACACACACACACACACACACACACACACACACACACACACACACACACACACACGCACACACACGCACACACACACGCACACACACGCACACACACACACCCTTAGTAAATGGAATCTCTGCATAGAGATTAATCCACACACACGCCCCTTAGTAAATGGAATCTCTGCACAGAGATTAATCCAAACACAATGGACCTTAGATAAACGGAGCACTTCTGCCTGCACATAAACTAAAACAGCAGTGCATAAACCAACCCAGCATAAGCCTGCATAGAGATTAACACACAGGAGTCTGCAAAGAGATGAATCCAAAAACAACAGAACACTTCTGCCTGCATATAAACTAAAACAGCACAGCACAAGCCAAGACTGGGCATTGACAACAGCTTGTTCCTTAGTTCTTCATGTTTGCAATAACACGTTGCTTACATAAAGGGCTGTAAATATGTAAATAGGGCTGTTAAAGCCTGTTAACTATAAGAAAAACACATACTTCATCCACATTAACTGGAGCAAGAAAAAGATTACATTATTTCATAATTATTCCGAAGTAGTAACAAGGATATGAGTAGCGATCAGAAAATGGCGACGGTCTTTGCATCATTCTGCAAAATGAAAATTCCCAACAATCACAAAACCATATATTCAGCATTTCGGACTAAATACATATCCATATGTCAGCAAGAATCTGTTAGACTAAAATTAAAAAGTAAACTTTCCCTTACATTTTTAAGTTGGTACTGACTATATCAAACAGCAGTAGCATTGTTGCCTCACAGCAAGAGGTTCTCCCGTTCGATTCTTGGCTGGAATGTGGGGAGTGCCTTCTGTGTGGAGTCTGCATGTCCTCCCCATGGTTTGGTGGGCATTCAAAAGACATGCGTAAATGGGCATACCTTCACTGAAGGTTGAACGTCGAGCTGGCACCTCGGCGTTCGTGAAAATCTACTGCCAATCATTAGCGGACCGGAGTGCCGCTGTGGCGACCCCTAACCGAGAAAAGCCGAAAGACAACAACAACAACTGACTATATCAAACACTGCTTTACTCTTTTAAGTTTTGCTCCACAAGACATGACACTCAATGCTACACCATCTTGACGCTGTCCCCATAGCAACATAAATTAAGAACAACAGGAGCTTCAGACATTTTAGTCTATGTTTTTGAAGATAGTACGAGCATAGCTCTCAACCTTCCATCTCCAAAATGAGGAACATTTGCCATCATAATGTGGAACACAAACTAAGCTTACTAACAACTTCAGCTAGGAAGGACATAGGATGGTTAAATATGCTGTTTTTACTTATAAACAAGATATTTTAATTAATATGATTTATTTCTTTTTACAATGGGTATCAGCTAAAAGAATTGCTAACACTGAATGTGTAACAGACCCTTTTCAGTGTGAAACTTCGAGGACCATGAATGTTTTAAGACCCCCACATAAGGTATGTTCCTCATGATGAGTCCGAGTTTGGAGTGACAAACATCGCTCATAAACATTCATGTATGTAAAACATTCAGGTGACGTGCGAATTTCCTAAAGCCTGTTAACTGTTCATAAATACCAGTTTTAAGTATAGTGTATATAGAAACAAAACTGAGCCTCTGCTGTATACAAATAAACAAAATGGAGCACTTCTCTGGCAGAAAAATCCTTACTTCAGCCTGCAGAGATAGAAATGGAGCTTCTGCTGTATATAAATAAACAAAACTGAGCACTTCTCTGGCAGAAAAATTCTTACATCAGCCTGCATATAAACAAAAACAGCAGTGCATACATGGATCACTGTGACTCTGGCAACCTCTGCGTACTTTTGTGTTTGAATTTACATTAGCGTGCAATGCACACATGGGTCCTATATGTCTTACAGCTGTAAAAGGGGGGGGGGGGAGCTCCCTCCCCCTCACTCTATGGTTCTGGTGCCTATGGATGCAAAGGGCATTCTTAAAGAGGAACGCCCTTTAAAAAAAACTTTTTTTTTTTAAATTAAAATAAAATTAATTTCTTGGCCAGCCATTTCCAGCACCCCCTTGCACCTGCCTGTGGGCGCCCTTGGATAAAATGAAAGTGGAGTTTAAAAAATAGGGTAGAAATAAAAGAAAAAGAAAAAGAAAAGAGATATGGTTAAGAAGTAACAAGAATTACTTAGAGGGACTGAAAAAAGTTTAAAGTACTGCAGAATATAGGGAATATCACAGAACAAGAAGAGGTACAACTGCAGAGGGCTAAAGAGAAAATAAGGGGCTACCTGGATAATATGCATGAGTTTAGAAAGATTGTTGTTAGGCAACTGTTTTTTGATAATATCTCCAACTCACAAAGGCCCTTTTTTAACAAGAAACATCTTTATTAAATTATCACTTATGACACTGACAATCATAGATTTATTGAAATGAAAACAAACCATATTGACATATTTTAGTTGCAAACATTATACATCACTGATAATCTATGAAGTCATTGGCAGTCGAGCATCATAGCTCTTTCAATTCCTGCCTTCCCTTAATCTTCATTTCTCCACCAAAACATTATTCTGTGTGTACTGTTCCCACAGTTACCATTGTTTCTATGTAATTTCCTCCTGCCTTATTCTAAAGATTTCACTTCCAGTTCTTTTATCTCTTTTACTATATTTCCTGCTTCTTATACAGTTGGTTTACTTTAATTTCCATTTTCTAGTAATTGTTTTTTGCCAGCCAGCAGAATTAAACTCATGAAGTTCTTACTATGTCTAGGAAATTCTGATTCTGTATCACAGTTCAAAAAAAAAAATTCTTAGTTGCAGCAATTTGTTCATCCAACATTTCTGATAGTGTAGTCTACAAGAAATGTTTAAAGTCTGCCGACTAAAGAACAAAAGCTTTTAGCACAATGGCTCAGAAATTAGAAAGTAAAACAGGTTGTTCCCAATCTTAGGGAGCCTATAACAAGGAAAATAACCTGAGATCTTGTCGAGGTATAAGAAATATTTCTGATATTTCATGAAAATCTGTGTAAAGCAGAGAAATATGGAAATCAAGAAAAACTACAAATGGAAATGTTTATGGAAGAATTAACTATGCCAAGGTTAGAGACAGATGAGGCAAAATTATTAAAAGGAAAGGAGTAGATGAGATAAAATGGTGATGTATGACCAATCTATAGGAAAGCCTCCAGGAATAGATGGTATTCCTGTGGAAGTTTGGAAGCTAGGAAGGAAGAAAGTGATAAAGATCTGAAAGGTTTTGTTTAACAATATTTTAAAAGGAGGAGAAGCACCAACATTGGAAAATAAAGCTATGGTGGCTGTAATACCTAAAGATTCTAAAGACCCATCAGATTCGGCTTCATATAGGCCCATTTCAATTGTAAACCATGGTTATAAGTTGTTAATATCTATAGTGGCTAAACGAATAGTAAGGGCAATGCCAAAATTGATAGATATGAATTGATGTGGTTTTGTGGAGAGGAGGCAAACATTTGGCAAAATTAATAGAACAATGATGATCCAGTGGAAATTTGAATGTAAGAAAAACACCACTGCCGTTGGAGGGTCTTGATGCAGAGAATGCATTTAAAAGAGTAAGCTGGGATTTTATGATTACGGCAATTGAAGCATTTGTATTCCCTGACACAATAATAAGGTTAATTAGGAGGATACATAAGAGACCAGAGGTGAAAATTAAAGTGGGATGGTTCTTCTCTTGCAAGTTTGAACCAGACAGGGGTGTCCTCTTCTCCATTTGTTATTTGCTTCATATTTAGAACCATTGGCAAAGAAAATAAGGGCTCAGAAACTAAAGCATATAATTGGTATGGAATTAAGAAAAGTTGGATTTATTAGCAAATGATATTATTTTGCACCTGATAAAACTAGAAATGGACATTTCATTGTTGTGGAACATTCTGAGTCAGTTTCAAGCTTTCTCGGGATACAAAAGTAATGAAGATAAAACAAAGACAATAGCTGTAAACTATGTACTCACACACGCTGGTTCAGCAATACCCATATTTATGGGAACATGATAAAATGAAGTACTTAGGAGTATGGGTTAAAATGATTTTGTAATGACAGCTAAGGGTATGTAGGAAGAGACTAAACAAAAGATAATATAAAAACTGAGAAACTGGAAGTTCTGTTTTATGGATATGAATAGCAAGATACAAGCAGTGAAAATGTTTTAGTACCTTTAGTTTTATACACAGGCCAGGTATATTTTTATCAACCAGCGGAGAAGTTGTATATATTAATAAAGAGTTGAAGGATTTTATCTGGGAGAGGAAGAGAGCAAGACTCAAGTGGGATAAGGTGATCCTTCAAGTAGAACAAGGTGGTTTGGTATTACCTGATTTAAAGGGGTAATACAGAGCTGCACAATTTGGGCTCAAATACATAGCACAAGCAGAAAGTTATAATTCAAAGTGGAAAGGGATGATGATGAAACAGGGACGAAGGTCAGGAAGGTCAAGAAATAAGGAGAGATTTGGGTTTTGGATGCAGATCCTTAAGGAGAATAACAATGACCATACAAAATATTATATTCCTAAAGTAGGAGAAAGTATGAAAAGGACTAAGCCAACACTGGAATGGAGAAAGGAAATTCTGCAGATAGGAAAGTCTGTAATTAGGTTACAAAGGATAGACTAGAGGGGGCTGGAATTTTACTGGAGAAAACTGGCAAAGGAACTGAGGTATTGGGAGCAAATATTTAGCAATGGAAAGGTAATGAAATGTGAAGAAGCCAAGAATATATTCGAACTACAGGCTAGAGATTCCCTTCCCTATCAAGGACTGATATCAGAGTATACGCAAAGTAAAAGGAATAGGGGGATCCTAACTGAAAGACTAGTGCTGTAAATTCTGAATAGAATCTAGAACAGAAGCTGCTGTTAATTAATACAGAATATAAAATATTGCATGATAACTGCAGGATTATGATAGTGAAGGGAAGACTACATTCAGACAGCAGTTTCAGAACCTACTAGATAAAAACAACAGAACAACAGGAATTGGGGTTGATAATGGCTGACCTGAATGCACATATACGTTTATAGGTAGGTACTAGGCTATTGGCCCTAGGGCATAATTAAGCCTAGCCATAAATTTTGTGCTATAGCACTCCCTCCCAGGTGGTTTAGTTACCTGCACCCCTGTCAAGCAGGGCCATAGAAGTGATTCCCGGGGTGAATTTCCTGTTTCCCATCCACTCATTAAGATTTCTCTTGAAGAGTGCCATCGAGGAGCTCTGCTTCACATATATGGGGACCCTGTTCCAGAACAAGGGGAGTCTCTGGGACACAAATCTATTCCTCCAACACATCCTGTTTATTGATGATGTTAGGTTTATGTCCCTTGAGTGTGTAGCTCTGGTGGATTGGGTTTTCCTTAGGTGGAGCATTTCTAGCAATTCGGGGTTTGACATAGCCTTGTATGTCAGGCAGAGATCACCTCTGAGTAGCCGGCACGCGACCGAGTGCAGTCTGATGTTTTTTTTAGCCTCATGGCATAGGGCATCTGTTTAAGACCCTTTATCTCCTTTGTGAGGTACTTTTGAGGCCTCTCCAGCTGCTGCAGACGTCTTACTGGGTGCATCCTGAATGGGGCATCATATTCAATAATGGGTCTAATTAGTGATGCGTAAAGGGGGACAATAACTTCTTTATTCCTAGATGCAAACCCCTTTGTGATAAGGTGGGCCATGTAGAAGGATTTTCTAACCACTTTAGCAATGTGGTTGAAGAACGAGAGGTTACTGTCTGCCTGAGTCCCTAGGTCTCTTATCACACTCTCTGTGATAAGTGGACTGCCACCTATGTTGTAGTTCATAGGTACTTGTTTTTTCCCAAAGGGGATAACAATACACTTTTTGGCATTTAGTTTGAGGCCATGGTTTTGGCACCACATATCTGTATCTGTAAGACCCTTTTGAAGGAGGTTTACATCACTGGGATTCTCAATTACGGCTCCCAATTTGCAGTCATCTGTGAACTTTGTTAGCAATAGTCCCTCCATGTTTGCTTGTACTTCCGAGAAGTAGATACCAAACAGGAGGGGTCCCAGGACTGAGCCCTGTGGTACACCACTAGTCACAGGTTTGGAGTCTGATCTAGCATTTCCTATTCTCACTGAATGGGTTCTTTCCATGAGCCAGTTTGCAACCCATCTTGTTACGTAGGGGTTTATATTTAGGTTGTGAGTTTGTCTATAATTCCCAAGTGGGGAATGGTATCGAAGGCCTTTGCAAGATCAAGGGTATGCTGTGTGAACCACCTTTCCCTCATCTATTGCTTTAGTGACCATTTCGAAGAAGTTAACCAGATTTAGAAGACATGACCTTCCCTTCAAGAACCCAAACTGGGTGGGGTCCAGGGTTTGTAGGTTCCCAATGTCATTGTTTATGAGTTCCATGATGATGCGCTCCATGGCCTTGCAGACGAGATATATAAAGATAGACATAACAGGATATTAGGAATGCCTTGGTCCAAATGGGTGAAGCAACAGGAATAAAGAAGGACAGGCTATTCCAGACTTCTGTCAGGCAAATGGCTTTATAGTAGCCAGCACATGGTTCAGGAAGAGATGCAGTCACAAGATCATATACAGCAGTGACCAGCATGTAACTCAGGTAGGCTTCCTCCTAGTAAAGAAAAGGCACTGGGGTAGAATCAGTAATTGCAAAGTTGTCCCTAGTGAAACAGATTGTGCACAGCACAAACAATTACTTGCCACAATCAGCTGCAAGTAGTGGTCAGAGAACACTCCAAGACCAACAGAGACAAGTCTGAAGACCTGGAAGTAGGCTGCAGAGAGAGCACAATAGTTCAAGGAATTACTCAAGGATCTAGCACCTCAAGAAGAAGAGGAAATAAGTGGAGTTGAAAAAGAATGCCAACACCTCAAAAGAGCATGTGTCAAGACCACAGAACACATACGCGACAGAGCCAGGTATGGAAATAAGGCACATAAGGAAAGTTGGTGGTGGAATGCAGAAGTCCAGAAAGTCATCAAAAGAAAGAAGGACTGCAGGAAAACGTGGGAGACAGAAAAGATGGAAAAGGCTAGGAAGGAATACTGGTTGACTAACAAAGAGGCTAAGAAAGGAGTTACAATAGCAATGAACAGGGCATCAGTGGCAATCTACCAGCTGCTAGAAAGCGATTCAGGAGGTGGCACAAAGAAACTATATCAGGTCGCCAGGCAAAGGCAGAAAGATAAAGAAGATAAACATTGTTCATAATGAATGCCAGCAACAACCTGTTCAGCAGTCCACAGGACATCAAAGGCAGATGAAAGATGTATTTCCAGCAGCTTCTGAATGAAGAAAACCACACAGAAGTTGCACTACCCCAGGCACATCCTACAATGAGAGGAGAAGAAGAGGAGCACAGGCTCAGATGAGGTCACAGCAGATTTGGTAAAGATGCTGGGTGAGACAGGGGAGAAGTGGCTCCTGAGGGTACTCATATCAGTGTGGAGAGAATGGCGTATCCCAGATGATTGGAGAATAAGCATACTCATGCCAGTGTACAAGAACAAAGTGGAAATCCACAAATGTGGGCAGTACAGAGGTATCAAACCCCTGTCACACTGTATGAAAGTTCTGGAGAGGGTGATTGATAAATGGATATGCAGAATAGCAGAAAGTAAGATAGGAGATGAGCAGTTCAGATTCAGATCAGGATGCAACAGAATTGACCCAATGTTTCCAGTGAGACAGATAGTTGAGAAGAAGCTAAAGATGACGAGGAAAGAGTCCAAATGGGCATTCCTAGACTTGGAGAAAGCATATGACAAGGTCAGAGGGGCTGCAGCAAACTGGCATACAGTGTAATGTATAGTGTCTGACAGGAGAATGCCAAAGAAGCTGAAAAGTAAGGTGTACAAAACAGTGGTGCAACCAGTACTACTGTATGGTATGGAAATTTTAGTAGTAAAAACAGAGAAGAGGAGGAAGCTAGAGGTGATGGAAACGAAGTGCCTGAGATAGGTGGTATGATGCACACTGGGGGACAAATTAAAAATAAGGGCATAAGGGCAGAAATCAAAGTAGCTCCAATTGCAGAAAATGTCAAAGAGAATAGATTACTGTGGTTCAGGCACATGTGCAGAATGGCAGAAAACAATATGGTGAAAAAGATTTGGAACAGACAGGAATAAGGCAAGAGAAAGCAAGGGCATCCAGCAAAGAGGTGGATGGACTGTATGAGAGATCTGTGACAGTCACACCTGAGTGTTGAAGAAGGCAGAGTGTGGCACTGAATCAAGAGCAGTGGTGACAGTTAATACGATACCCCGACCCCAGGTAGAAAATGGGAAAAAAGGAGCTGATGATGATGATGATTATAATAACTGTAGAAACCAATCAAAGGAAGTTACAAAAGATTGGGAAAAGAGATTGCATAAGTAATTCACAAAGAAACAATGGGAAGATATATGTATGTACAGCTCTCAAATATGCAACAAAGTCTGGAAGATTTAGGATTTTTGCTTGTAAGTGTTTACATAGGGATTTTTATACCCCAAACAGACTCCAAAACTGTTTTCTTCAGATAGATTGCAAATGTTGGAGAGGAGATGGGGGGAAAAAAGGTAATTGCAAGCATATTTTTTGGGAGTATAATGAGTTGGTAGTCTTTAAAAATTCCTTGCAGACAACTCAGTCAGAAATACTGGGTGAACAAATTGGTTTAACCAAGGAAATAATTTTTTTGGGCTGTGATATAGAATACAAGTTGTCTAGACATATTAAGGCTTTGCTGAGTTTAATTCTGGTGGCTGCCAAAAAAAGCAATTACTAGAAAATGGAAATCAAACTCTAAACCAACCATGCTAGAAGTAGTGACTATAGTAACAGACTAAAAGAACTAGAAGTGGGATCTTTAGAAAATGAACAAAGCAAATTACACAGAAAAAAATGGAAATTGTGGGAACAATAAATGCAGAAAAATGTTTTGGAGGAGGAATGACGCTTAAGGGAAGGCAGGAATTGAATGAGTTATGTAATGTTTGATTGACAATGACTGTATAGAAGATTATGCATGGTGTATAATGTTGCAACTGATAATATGCCAATATCATTTGTTTTGTATGATCAAAGAGAACAAATTATATAATCTATGATTGCCTGCGTCATAAGTGATAATTTAATAAAGATGTTTCTGTTTGAAAAGATATACTTGTGATCTGTTCATCATGAAATTTGTAGCTTTCTGATAAAGTGTTCTGGACTTTAATCACTAAGTAATGACAAAACATTTGAGTTTCAGATTTCATACAACTCAGAAAATACTTGCTTGTAGTACAGAGTCAGACTCCCAGTATGGAGTTTGAGTCCCTAGGCCTCTGTTTGTCTACTATGTGGCAATGACAAGTTCCCTTCCCCAGACACTGTGCCTGTTCTGCCATTGAAGAGGGATACTTGTGTCTAGTGGGTTGCTCCCATCAGTTAGTAAATGTGTTACACATTTGTTTTTGAATTCCCATACCTTTCCCATAGATGTTGCTGTGAATCCCAATATGTCCCTTATAGTGTAATGAGATGCCAGATGCATTTTCAATATATGTGATTTTCAAGGGAAGAGAAGTTTTTGCTCATGCAAAGTTTGTTTTCAATGTAAGACTATTTTGTTTTGTTAAGTAAATAGCTGCCAGTGTTTTTGCTGTGAAATTTGAAATAAGTCTTACATGAAATCCAACTCTCTGTTCAGTACAAAACAGCAACAACTTACTGTTCCTAAATTTGTGTTAAGAGAGGCAGCAACGGTGGTGCAGCGGTTAGCGTTGCCACCTCACAGCAAGAGGTTCTCTGGTTCAATTCTTGACTGGGTTGCTTTCTGTGTGGAGTCTGCATGGCCTCCCTGTGATCGCGTGGGTTTCCTCCGGGTGCTCCGGTTTCCTCCCACATCCCAAAGACATGCTGTAGGTGGAATGGACACTCTAAATTGGCCCTAGGTATCAGTGTGTGTACGCCTTCTGTGGAAGGTTGGGTGTCGGGCTAGCAACTCGACACCGTAAAACTCTGCTGCCAATCATGAGTGGACAGGTGATCCGCTGGAGTGACCTCCTAACCAGGAAAAGCCAAAAGAAGATTAATTTTCTCGTTTTACTGAGATACAATGTCTTTGGGACAATCTGCCACATCTGTTGTATTGTGTTACCAACTTGATGTGCTACTAACACTTCAGCCCAACTCTGTGTTTTGAGCATGACAAATTGTGTTGTGCATATTGCTCAGATGTGCAAAATACAAATATGCTATTAGGCAGTGCCATTTAGTGTTTTTTCACAGAGACATTTTTTTAATGTATAGCAATGGATTGTGTGCGAACTGTTTCCATGCATTCGATACTTTATTGGTTTTGATTTTTTTGGTCTTCAGATACCCTACATACTCCTCACCCCACCCAAATAGCTACTGCTGCTCCTATTGTGTCCCAGCAAGAAAGGAAACCTAGCGCTACAAATGATGGGAATTTGTATTTGCTCATTGTTTTTAAAAGTACAACTTTGATTTAAGCATTCCAGAAGGTTTAATTTGTGGTGTATGTATATGAAAGCAAAATTTAAAAGAAAGTAATTAAGTTTAGGCTTAAATGATGTCAAGTTCAGAGACTTATAAAAGAAGCAATGATGAGTCACATATGATTCTTGATTTTTTAATGTGTGGTCAAGTTTAGTTATATGCTAGAACAGAAATGTTAGTGTAATGAATACTTTGCAAGAGTAAGCCAGAGAAAAGGAACAATAATATGTCTCCTGAAGTTATATTTGCTGCCGTTTAAGGTAATTTTTCCATTGTTGAAGGAGTGATCAAGTATTACCGCAGGTGTTTCATTTTTGAACTGTAAGGTATGCCCTCACTGCTGTATGCATCAACTGCCACAAAAAATGCATTATTCTTTTCCTAAATATTGCTAGAAAATGGATTGGAATTACTTGTACTTTTTTTCCATTTAATAAAAGATATGAATTTCCCAGCCATTCTTCAAGAATAAATAAGCTTGCCTAAAGTCTATTTTCAGCCAGTATGTAGTTTACATTAGAACAGCACATGTACATGTCACTTACATACTGGATGACAGCCAGCCACAGTTGTTAGGTAAAATATTAACATTAAAGTATCCCCAAAATACAGGAGATATTTGGTGGGCTCCTTTTGAAAGTCTACAGTAAGTTGAAAGTTTATGACCCCATTTGCATCTAAATATTCTGCTAGCTGCATAACTTATAAACGAGCTTGATGATTAATAAGTTGCTTATGAATGCACTTGTAACACATTTTCCAGCATGAAAGGAGGGCTGTTAGACGAAAAGTCGATGCTATTCAAACTTTCTTCCACTGTAAAGTGACACTGTCTGAGTCTTTGAAGCTGTCCAAACCTTTCCTTTTGGCCAAAGGTGTATGATGATGAATGACTGATTATAAAATTACATGGATCCTGGCTTCTGCAAATTTTAGGCAGTCAATTGACAAGCTATCAACAGACATGGAAGTGAAAGCTAGTCTGCTTAGAAGACTTTGCATAAAATGCATTTGAAAGTAGATGTCATTTAGAGAATGGGTTATACATGCTAAGATCATGGATGGATATAGAAAACTCTATATTAGAAAAATAGTCACAAATTGTATAGCAATTTAATGTAGACAAAAATCATGTTTGGGCTTAGGTGTTGACAATTTTGTTTTCAACTGAGTAGTTTAGAACTATTTTGCCAGGAATTGCTGAGAAAATCAGACCTGTTTAGATTTTTTTGAGAGTAATCATCTTCACTGAGCAATGAGACTGTCTCTCCTGGTTACTCAAAGAACCACTTCATTCCGTGAGGAGTAAGCCCGGTGAAAAGCTCTGCAAAACTTGCAATTATTATTTCTTTCAAGAAAATAAAAATGCAGCCAAGATGTTAAATGTGAAAGTTGCATAAAATCTGTACTTTTTTTTCCCCAGTAGCAATGCAGTCTGGGTCCATAATATCAGAAGCTGCATAAAACATACAACTGTTTTGTTTTACCATTTGCATTTAAGATGTAAAATGTGACAAACTATACAGAACAATTATTTTTTTAGCAGAAATGCAGAAGAGCTTTCAGAAGTGACACTGTTTTACACACACGCTTGCACACACACACACACACACACACACACACACACACACACACACACACACACACACACACACACACACACACACAAACACACACACAAACACACACACACACACACTTATTACCAGAACTTTGGATTCATTAGACAGCTTATATTATTTGGAGTTGGGTGTTTCTAACTATTTAAATTTAGGGAAAAGTATTTGTATTTACAATTCTTACTCATCAAAAAGTAGATTCAGAACTTCATAATGCAGAAGGAGAGATTTGTCTAAAAGGACTTTACTAACTGAATATTTACAAGTGTTGACTCAATTCAATACACTCATCTGGAGTTTCTTCAAGTTAAGTTATTTTTTTAATATCAGTTCAGCATTTATTCTAATCAGACTGCAAATGAGAAAATAGATAACCTGCTGTCTGAAGTTAGGTTAGCTCATATCGATAAATTCTGCCATTCTTTTTTTTTGAGCTGCTAAATTAGATAGTCAGCTAGGTTATAGCTATCTACAGTCAGTACTACAGACAAAACCAGCTAGGTATTAGACATTTTTTCTTAGACCACTTATTTGTTTAAAACTTCATTTTTACATTTCTATGTGCAGTATTATAAATGTTTGTATATTTAATAACTATATTACCTTCTTCTTTCAGCTTTTTCCCAGTTAGGGATCACCACAGTGGATCACTGTCCGCTCATGATTGGCAGTGGAGTTTTACAGTGTCGAGTTGCCAGCCCGGCACCCAACCTTCCACAGAAGGCACACACATGCACACACTCACACCTAGGGCCAATTTAGTGTGTCCAATCCACCTATGGCATGTCTTTGGGATGTGGGAGGAAACCCACACGACCACAAGGAGGACATGCAGACTCCGCACAGAAGGCACCCCAGCTGAGGATTGAACCGGAGAACCTCTTGCTGTGAGGCGGCAATGCTAATCGCTGCACCACGATGGCAACCTAATAACTATATTATCTAATTTTCTTCAATAAAAATACTATGTCTCAAAAGTTTCTGTCTGGTTGCTTACTGATGTGTATGAGCTATAGGTACAAAATGTGAATTATAACTGTTGATAACCACCTTTTGAATAGACAAACTGCTTAGCTATGCTTTGATAATTTAGTAGTATGATTGGTTCTTGTTAAGAGTGAATATGTACTTATGACTTAGATATGCCAGACAGGTCTAGTTGGTGGTACCTTGTTAACATACAAGCAGAAATGTGTAGAAATACTGAAAATAAGATCTATACTCTCACCTGGAAAACATGGTAGATGTTTTGAATGCAAACCAGTTTTATTATCAAAAACTATGCATGCCCTTGTAACCACAAGATAAATATGCAGGAGCTATTATTTCCTGAAGTTATTTTATATTTTAGATAGATTAGGTAAGGGATTGGGATGAATGAGTTCTGAAGGGTATGGCAGAAGGTCAGGACACAATTATTTAAAGAGTATAAATCAAAGGAACTCCCACATGTTGGTCTAATCAAGAATAAGCTGATAGCTGCCATGTATGCAGCTGAAGGTCAGTGCACTAAATCTGCAGACCAATTTGTGGGGCTATAGTTATGCAGCATACAGTAAAAGGCACCTCAATACATCTTAAGATTATTTCAAAATGCAGCTTCAACTACTAAAAACTGGGCTGGAACTGGAGATAAGAAGCTTGGATACTAAAGCAGCTGTGAGTGTAAAATAGAGGTAAAAAGAAACAACAATAGAAAGAGATCAGAATTACAGAGATTAAAAAGCAGCGAGAAGAAAGAACTGCAATACCAGCACAACAAAGAAATGCTTCCCCACCTGAGTTTGAGAAGCACACCTGAAAATCCAGCCCTCAATGCCAAGGTGTATACTAAACTGTTTTGTCAGTATACAGAGGAGAATGGTCTTGTGAAGTGTATTTGGTATTTTAATAGGTTCATAGGTTCATAGGTTCATACTAGGCTATCTGCCCGAGGGCATTTACAAGCCTAGCCCATAGTTTTGTGGCTTACGCCACCCCTTTAGTATGGGGAACTATACCCATTATTTTGCTGTGTCTCTGTTGAGCAGTGACACTGAGGTAATCCCTGGGGTATATCTGCGATCTCCCATCCATTGGTCAAGATTTCTCTTGAACAAGGCCAGCGAGGTGCTCTGCCTCACATATACCGGGATTTTATTCCACAGCATAGGGAGTCTTTGGGTGATGAATATATCCCTCCAGCATGTCCTATTAATAGCCGTGTCGAGGTTTAAGTCTCCCGCCCTTGTGGCTCTGACGGATCTAGATTTTTTGAGGTGAAGCATATTCATCAAATCTGGGTTTGACATGGCCTTGTATGTTAGGCAAAGGTCACCTCTGAGCAAGCGGTAAGCGACTGAATAGAGCTGGAGTTCTTTCAGTCGGGCAGCATAGGACAGATGTTTGAGACCCTTTATCCTTTTGGTGAGGAACTTTTGTGGCCTCTCCAGCTGCTGCAAGTGTCGGGTCAGATACATTCCGAATGGGGCATTGTACTCAATCATTGGTCTGATGAGTGATGAGTATAGGGAGACTATGACCTCCCTTGATCTAGATGAGAATCCCTTCATGATAAGGTGGGCAATGTAGAAGGTCTTCCTAGCTACTTTAGCTACATGGGTGTCGAATGACAGTCTACTATCAACCTGGGTCCCCAGGTCCCTGATAACTTCTTCTGTGCTCAGTGGATTGCCACCTATTTGGTAGCTAGGGGTAACCTTGTTTTTCCCGAAGGGTATGACTATGCATTTTTTGGCATTTAACTTTAGGCCATGGCTCTGGCACCAGTTATCCGTTTCTGTGAGACCCTTCTGAAGGATATCTGTGTCAGATGTGTTTTCTACTATGGCGCCCAGTTTGAAGTCATCTGCAAACTTTGTCAGCCATAACCCTCCTGTGTTTGCTTGTACTTCGGAAAAGTATATGCCAAACAAGAGTGGGCCCAGGACTGAGCCCTGTGGTACACCACTTGTGACAGGCTTTGAGTCTGACATGGCGCCAGCAACTCTGACCCTGTGGGTTCTGTCACTCAGCCAGTTTGCAACCCATCTTGTGATGTATGGGTTAACATTTAAGCTGATGAGTTTTTCAATGATACCTGAGTGGGGTATTGTATCGAAGGCCTTCGCCACATCGAGGTAGGCTGTATGGACTGCCTTTCCCTCATCAATGGCTTTGGTGACTGTTTTGAAAAAGTCAACCAAGTTTAGAAGGCATGATCTGCCTTTGACAAAGCCAAACTGGGATGGATCCAAAGTCTGCAAATTCCCTATGTCTTTATTTATGAGGTCCATTATGATCCTCTCCATGGCTTTGCAGATAAGGCTTGTCAAGCTAATGGGCCGGTAATTTCCAGGGTCGGTGGAGGCACCGCCTTTGTGAAGTGGGACCACAGTTGCAGTGCGCCACTCCCTGGGTACGTATCCAGAGGTAAGACTATGATTAAACAGCTGTCCTAGCTGTGGGTTTAATTCCTCGTTGAGTTCGTGGAGCACACAGCCGGGGACACCATCATGTCCCATGGATGCTGTGTTTTTTGCTTTGGAGAGAGCAGTTCTCACTTGGGCGTTGGAGATGTTTGGGGGGCTGCAATCGCTTGGTATAGATATCTCTCCTTTTGGGGAGGGGAGAAGTTTGCACTGAACCTGTCAGCCAGTATGTTGGCAATGTCTGTAGGATCAGTAATCTTCACATCATTTTGAACTAGTTCTGAGCATATCTGGGAGTTTCCTCCCAGGTTTCTAACATAGCTAAAGAAGGCCTTATGATTGTCTTTTGAGTCTTTAGCTATTTTTCTCTCAAAATTTGCTTTGGATGATTTTATGAGAGCTCTTAGTTTTTTACTTATAGTGATCAAGGGTGTCTTACCTTTTAAGGATTTTGCTCTATCTTGTAGTAGCTTCCTCCTTTTGTTGTAGAGTTTGTTTATGGCTGGGGTCCACCAGACTGGACGCTTGCCTTTGGTACAAAGAGTCTTTGTTTTGCTTGGGATTGCCTTATCCATGCAGTCCTGCAGGTGCTGGTAGAAGGCATTTGTAAGTGATTCAGCGGCTTGAGTACTGTTTTCCGCCAGCTCGGGCGCCTTAAAGGAGACCACACTAGTCTTTAGAAGTGTGAAGTCGGCTTTCGAGAAGTTCTTTACTGTGGTCTTTTTTATTTCAGGTGGGGGTGGGATGAGGACCTCCAGCGAGATTAGTTTGTGATCTGATCTCACCAGTGAGGGGTATACTTCCGGTGTTGAACATTGTGCTCCCATGTTCGTGATGATGAGATCAAGTATGTTTTCTCCTCTTGTGGGGATGGTGACTAGTTGTTCCATGGCATTTGAGTTTATGAATTCCAGGAACTTTTGGGCTAGGGTGTTTGGGCTTGAGTAGTGTTCCCAGTCTATATTAGGGTAATTGAAGTCACCTAGTATGATGGTGTTTGGTGATACATTTATCCCCTCTAGTGTTTTCAGGAAGGCCATGTGAGGTTCCTGGGTTTGTGAGGGTGGCCTGTAACATGGTACAATTTGCAGAGTAGTCTTTCCTATGGTTAATTGCACCTGGATGGTCTCCGATGCATCATGCGTTGCCACCAGTCTTGAGGTGTGGGTGTCTTTGATGAATATGGATACCCCCCCTCCTTTCTTGGTATTGTCTGGATTTTGGGGCCGGAACGCATGATAAGAGGTAAAACCTGATAGTGCTGGGGTGCTCTCAGGAGCCTTGAACCAGGTTTCTGTCACTGCACAGACATCGATGTTCTCCATACTGAGAAGGGCCTCGAGTGTGTGCATTTTGAGATTTAGACTTCTGGCATTGAGCAGCATTACCCTTAGTTTTTTCCTTTTTGTGTTCTAGGGTGGTAGGTTTAGAATTTGAGCCTTGCCTAAAAAGGCACTATGGGGTGGCAAGAGCCTTTGCCAATATCCGGAATCCCAGGGTGACAGGTGCAAGCCGTCCCTTGCAAAGCAGCGTGGCTTGTCCAG